>NC_137099.1:5623670-5663670 GCF_949357685.1 Gobio gobio | reverse complement strand
ATTATCGGTTATGTACCTTTGATATACACTGACCACCAATCACAGTGGAGATGAGAGTCACATGATGAGTCAAAGCTTTTAGGAGAACAATACTAATATATAAAAAGTGCAAAGTGTCATTCACACAAACACTAAACACCATCATGGTAACACGCATGAAATTTAAAAAATGCAATAAACATTAATTTAACAACATTAAATGTAACACAAAACCCTAATGTACGTAACTGATTAGAAAAAAGACTAAAAAAGAAAGAAAAAAAAACTAAGAAGAAACAGTTATTTAAATGAAAATACATTAAATGTGAAGTGTCACGCAGGGAATTCTGGGAATGTCAATTTACGTTTTTTCGCTATAAATTACACGACTTGTTCTTTTTCACGTCCAAACACTGTAAATTTAATGACATTTTACTGTAAAATTACATCAAATGTAAGGTTAGATCTATTACAGTTACTCACCGTATATTGTACGGAAACTTTCTGTAAATCGTTTTAACTGTTTTTAATATGTTTATAAGCAACTGAAAAAATTACAAATATCAGAGCATATCAAAACTTCTACAGGGCCTAAAAACAGCTCAGACTTCTAGGGGTTAACCGTAGCATTTTTACAGTCTTTTACCGTTAAAATCACGGAAAAAAAATGTACAGTGTGTGTGTGCGCTTCAGCTGTAAGCTCGAAATCTGAGGGAATAAGTATAATTATGTGCAGTCCATGCAAATTTCAGACCCGTCACAGTCCAACCAACACTATTTCACCGGAGTGAGTGAGAGGAGGCGGGTGCGTGCGGGAGAGGAGAGCAAGAAAGCGCAGATGGTATCGGTGTATCGAAACTGTAGAAAGAAGTATTGGTATAATTTCTAATATTTCAGGATCGATACATATCAAAATATCGATATTTTTGACAACACCACACTGCAGAGATAGAGGACATGAGTTGAAAGTCCATTAAGAATTTCCCCGCCTCAAAAACTTTTTTTATTTGAAAAAATTGCACTCAAATCAATCAAACTCATCTTAACTTGGGTTTAAAAAAGGCATATGTGAATAGTACAGATTACTAGATTTTACTAGAAGTTAAGACATTAAGTAAAGTTAACTATAAAGTGCTGGTTAGAATCACTGTTGGATTATACAGTGAGTGAAAATTTAATTGTTGACCAATATTTCATATCCTTGGAATGAGTAAAAGTCAAAACGGCTTGCCATCATGTTGTGTTTTGGATGCTGCTGTCCACAGAAAGCTTATTAGGCAGGAATCCACACTCGAACACAATCCCATTCTCAATAAATTCTGCCGTTTCCTGCCAAATCAGAACAAATCCCATGTATGTTTTTCCTCTGTATGCCCGAACAATAAAGCAGGCAAACGCAGCTCTTGGTCCCTTGTGATGTGAATTCCAGCAGAGAAAGAGTAATTGCTTTTATAGACGAACCCGCCCTGTAAATGAGCCCTAATTTCCCATCGTTTTAAGCCAGGCAGGAAAACTAGATTCCGCTCTATTCTTCTGTCTTTCCTCAGAGAATTGACTGAAATAATGTGCAATCCGACATGCATTAAACATCTTCAGGGCTTGATTGAAGCGTTCTGTGTGTGTTGGGAGGTGGAGCAGACGAGAGCAGCGCTTTTGCTCTTTTAGTACCTGTGATTTTACACAATCATAGAGATTCAAGGATGGCATCTTTTTTTCTCCATTCATTACAGTGCAACATGAAAACTCATCCTCATTAGTTTGAAACTTGCGAGTTTGTTTGCGAAATTTGGCCGCAAAAAAATGGCAATCCAGTGTTAAAAAGGCCCAGCTGTGGTGGTACTAGAGAAGAGGTGAATAAATGAGCGATTATGTGCCGGTCGATGTGGCTGACGGGACGGCCGTGTCCTTGCTGGTTTGACTCTCAAACATCTGGCTGTGTGTTTGTAATAATGAGTTTAACATCACAGCACAGCGACCATCTCACCTCTGATAACCTCTGAATGTCGCATCAGCAGATGCTACAATATGATCGTGTGGTATTAGGGGCTCATATTGTAATCGTTGGCGTTATTATTATTCTATGACTTCTTCTTCTTCTTCTTCTTCTGCTCTTGATTCAATGGCAGCCCATAGAACCTCTTGTGGGAAAGTTGTGAAATTTGGCACACAGATAGAGGACAGTCTGAAATGTCACCATAGCAAATTTGGAGTATTTAACTCAATCCTTCTAGTGCCACCAACTGTCCAAAGTTTAACTTACGTTTGTGCTAATAAATTATAAACCGTAAAGGCCTGTATTAGTGTAAATTTTTTGTCTTAGGGTGCTTTCACATCTCTAGTTCGGTTCATTTGGTCCGAACCAAGGGCAAACAATTATACATTGTAGCATTTTTCCGCTTTTTTGGTTACTTTTCACACCACTCTGATTGCTTTGGTCCGAACCAGTTGAAACAAACCAAAATGCAGTCACATGACAACATCCACATCACTCATTGGCCATGATGTATTTCCTAAACTGCGACTGCGTGGGTTGGTTTTGTCCCTGGCCATAATCGATTACATTGTTTGTATACACCACAAACCACAAACAATACATTTCTATAATGAAGCACGGATGCGGCTTGAAAGCAGCGCTCTAATGCATGTGAGTTTTCGAAAGTTGGGACCTAATATGGTCATCGGACCAAATTTCTATGAGGCTCCGCACCTCCTCACTACTCCAAGTTTGTCCGCGAGCTGCAATGCTAAAGTGCAAACTGTCAACAAACACTTCCTCATCCCATAATGCACAGCGCAGCTGACTATGGCAGCTGGTTTAGTCCAAAAATGATTAGTACTTTTTGCAGTTGGGTTTGTTCGAGGTCGGATCACGTGCTCACCACAAACGAACCGCTCCAGAGTTCGTTTGAAAAGCGACTTGTTTGGTCCGCTTTTGGTGCTCACCCGAGTGCGATTGCTGCTTTCACACCTGACCAAACGAACCGCACCAAAGGGGAAAACCAACTCTAGTACGATTCAACCGAACTAAATGAGGCAGGTGTGAAAGCAGTCTTTTGCGTTCACACCGGACGCGATTCGCGCGAGTGATTTACATGTTAAGTCAATGCAGAGACGCGAAATGGCATTCTGCGGCGCGATTCGCTCGTTTGAGGCGGCGAGATTCACGCGATTCGCGCGACGCGAATTGAGCGTTTTGAAAGCGCGATTCACGCGAATCGCTCAAGTTGAAAAATCTGAACTTTGGCGGATATTTCGCGCCGCGTTAACCAATCAGGAGCTTGCTCTAGTAGTGACAACAATGAGGAGAAAATCTGTATATTAATATCTGGTTCAGACAATATGATTATCTCTGTGATAACATTAAATGACATGAAACACAACACAGTCTCTTTTTGTTAAATGCAAGTTTATGTATGATCAATAATACAAAAGTATAAGTAATGTATAACAAGCTCTATACATGAAATAAAGCAAACAATTCAGTCAAACATTCAAAGTCAGTGCTAGTAGGCTAACATTACAACTGCAACGTACAGTTATAGCCTAAAAATATAAAGTAATGAAACTTCTCTTTGCCCTCAGGCTAAACGATTTGCCAGGGAACAAATTATAGATCCATGAGACCAAAGATCAGCTGTTACAAGACGAATTATAGCTCGAGACACACCACAGAGACATCAGAGCCAGCGGGAGACGGCAGAAGGACTGGCCGAGGAAAGGTTGCCCTCGCCGGCTTTGACGAGCGCTGAGCGCCGCTGTCCGCTGGAGCTCACAACTCCGAAAACGCCAGATAAAATGTTCAAATAGGCACTCTTTATATAAATAATCCACAGATTTGAGCTTTAAACTACTACATTATCGACTGAAAAAGTCTTAAAACTAAGTTGTGTCACACATTAACAGTAGATTTTAACAAAAAAAAAAGACATGTAAACACAGCCCATGTCAGCCATTTCTCAACTAGACGAGCCGCTGGCGGAAGCCCCGCCCATGACGCGAATTCGCATCTGTTGTGCAGTAGCCTGGTTAAAACCAGACCATTCTCAGTAGTGACTGAGTTATGGTCTGGCAAAGCTTCATAGACAAATCATTTCCAAAGGGGCGTCACCAACGGGCGTCGCTCAAATGTCTCTGGGCGCAATTGGATAGACCTAAAACCAATCAGAGCGATGAGGGAGATGACGTATGCAGAGCGACAGAGAAACATCTGAAACTCTGGCCATTTCTCAATATGCGTTCTTGTCTGTACCACTGTCTATGGTCTGTGCTTGTGTTCTCAAATAGGAAATGTCCCCGGTTTACATTTCAGAAATCTGGTCACCTTACCTAAACCACATATTAATGTTTAATTATTTTTAAAATGTAAACGAAAAGAGGCAGGGTGTTTTATACTTCGTTTTATTATAAATATATAAGATAATGAATGTAGGCCTAACTACGCGTTGCCTGAACCACATGTGTGTGGCTAATATGTGTAAGTTTTTGTTTAGTTTTTTTATGAAATGAGGCAGTGGTGTTTTATGACATATTTTGTACGCGAACTTCTGACTTGCGTGGAGAATGAACTCCCGATGACGGTAATAGTTAATATTAAACATATTATAGCCACACAAAATCACAAATGTAGTGAAGGCAATGCATATTATCTTCAATGCATGTATATAACAAAACGAAATATTTAAAAAACCCGGCCTCTTTTCGTTTACATTAAAAAATAAAAACATGTAATATGTGTGCATAATATAGGCTATGATTATCACTGTAATACAATGAGATATGACATAAAACAAAATCCAGTCTCTTTTTGTTAAATGTTAGTTTAATGCGTGATCAATATCCATTTTAAAAGTATAAGTAAAAGGTTTAAGAAGCTATACAATACATAAAGCAATTCAGTCAAAGAAAGTCAGCGCTATGAGACTACAACGATAAAGTTTAATAGCTTACAAATATAAAGTTATGAAACTTCACTTTGCCCTCAGACAAAACGATCTGTCAGGGAACAAATTATAGATTAATGAGAGCAAAGATCATATCTTCACATCAGAGCCAGCGGCAGATGGCAGAAAGACTGGCCGAGGAAAGGCGCCTCTCGGTGGGGTTGAGCAATTGAGCGCCGCTGGTTCACTGGAGCTCACAACTCCAAAAACGGCAGATCAAATTTTCAAAAAGGCGCTATCTTTATAAATAAACCACAGATTTGAGCTTTAAAAACAACTACATTCTCGCCTGAAAAGGACTTAAAACTATATTTTGTGAAACATTAACACTACCAGAGGGCTCTCGCTAAGACAAGCAAGCTGGTAACTTATTTCAGACTTTTGCCGAATCCAGTCGGTAAGACAGCGATAACATCTTTTTTTAGATATGAAGGCTTCTAGTGTTGTTCTTTGCTCTGGTTTTAACTGAATGGGAAAGTTTAAATCGCTTAAAACAGCCGCGATAGCTGATAGTGATGTTCCACTGCTGCATCCATCTTTAGTTTGTAGTCAGTGTACAGAATCTGCTTCACTGTCGCTGCGCTGTCGTCATCGTGTAAAGCCCGCCCCAACGTTTCTGATTGGTGCCTCGATTTCTGGGGCTTAGAAATGGATTTGAATGGGCTCTTTGCCAGACTACTTGCAGAGCAAATCTAAATTTGCCGGAAGTTGTCTGGGTTTTCCCAGGCTAGTTGTGCAGTGAATGTCACGCGCGATTGAAGCGAGTAAACTCAAAATGTTCAAGCGCCCACCTTCGCGCGATTAGCCCGAATTATTCGCGCGAATCGCGTCCGGTGTGAACGCCACATTAGTCTTAGGGCATTTTCACACCTGAAAGTCCGCACCAAGGTCCGAACCGAAGTTCTTGTTTTGATATATTTTATACTTTCGGTTAGTTTTGGTTTGGTTTCACATTACAATTATGCAAGCGCACTAAAGAGCTTTACATGACACACTTACGTCCACTCGTCATCATCTATGTGGATGGACATTGATTGGTTTGTAAACAGACGTGCGTCTGACGTCAGCGTCTTTGACAAGTTGAATGAACGGACGCATATCGTTGCCACTATTGAACAGTGCGCATTGCTTGACTATTTTCTTTTCGTTACGTTTAAAAGTGGACATTTCAAGCTTTATATACACATATTTCTCATGTCTGTGAGATGAGTAGCTGCTCAGTTTTTGTTTATTTGAGACGCACTCCAGTTCATGTGCAAAGCATGTGATCGTTCCCGCGATTATTGTCTGCTATAGACTATTTGCTTCTTATTTATTAAATCCAGGCAATTATCTGATTAAACGTTGATTAAAATTAAGATACAATTTATACAAAACGAAATTCACATTAAAGAAAGGCTTTCTAAGCAAAATCATACAAAATTTCTTTGAAAATCAT
This sequence comes from Gobio gobio, assembly GCF_949357685.1. NCBI lineage: Eukaryota > Metazoa > Chordata > Actinopteri > Cypriniformes > Gobionidae > Gobio > Gobio gobio. Next base: position 5,657,313 of record NC_137099.1, on the reverse strand, counting down.
TTCTGACCTTCTGTCTTCTGACATATTGCACATCTTTTCACTTTTCATAATCAATGTAGCCTAGATGAAGTTTAAAAATAACATTATAATATTTAAACATAAACAGGAACTTCCTGTAAATGGTCTGAAAGTCCGAACCATACAGAAAATGCTTTCACACTAGAAACGAACCGAACCTTTGTTCAGTTTGATCCGGACCGAGACTACCTCTTTTCGTCAGAACAAATTTTGTCTGTTTGTTCCGGACTGTGGTCTGGGGGAGGTTTCACACCTGCAATTTTGATTTGGACCAAACTGAAAAGTCCGAAAATCTGGACCAAACAAGGTAGGTGTGAAAACGCCCTTAGTCTTGTGCCAAATGTCCTTTGTTAGTTAGTTTGTTAGTTTTAGTCATCATTCACATATCTTTTTTTGTTAGTCTCATCATTTTAGTCTAGTTTTAGTCAAAAGAAAACTCAATATATCATGGGGCAAAATAAGTTCCATAAAATATATATAACCTGCATAATGTATGTGCCTCAACACCATAGCTAACTGCTTGATTTTCAGCGTAGATGCCTAAAATCAGCATTAGCTTATGAGACGTTCATTTAAGTAAACTTACCTGAATGTGTGGGTGGTTAGCCTTTAGATGTGGTGTTTTTCCCCGATTTTTTTGTCCGCAGTGCTTCTCGTCAGTTATAATGACACATTCTGACTTTTTGTTAATATCATTGTATGTAAAATGCGACCAAATATCGAGCCTCTTCCTTCTGCCTAGCATGTCGTCAGCGCTTGTGTTTGCCTACTGTCTATGGGTGTTGTGTTCTTGCTCCATGTAGTTTTGTGTTGCAGCCACAGGAGTATAAGACTGTGCTGGAGCAACAGCGCGAACACAAAATATTTTACATTTACGCATTTGGAAGACGCTTTTATCCAAAGCGACCTTATTACAGGGACAATCCTCCTGGAGCAATGTGGAGTAAAGTGCCTTGCTCAAGGACACACTGGTGGTGACCATTGGGATCGAACCAGCAATCTACTGCATATCAGTTCAGTGGTTTAACCCACTGGACCACCATCTCACATTTTGAAGGCATAACAGCTGAATATTCTTTCTCATGATAAAAAAAGTAGAGACGATTGTTGATGAAAATGAAGAGAGATTTTATCTAAGTTTTTATTTTATGCTAAACATTTTAGTCTCGTCTTTTTCCGTCAACAATAATGCATGTTAATTTAGTCTTAGCGTTTTTAGACATTGGTGCAGTCTCGTCATCGTCTCGTCTTATGGTGTGTTCACACCAGACACGAATAGAGCGTCTGGAGCGAGTGATTTCAATGTTAAAGGTCCTGTTCTTCGTGATCCCATTTTTCAAACTTTAGTTAGTGTGTAATGTTGCTGTTAGAGCATTTATAATACCTGTAAAATTATAAAGCTCAAAGTTCAATGCCAAGCGAGATATTTTATTTAACAGAAGTTCCCTTTCAAAGCCTACAGCGAACGGCTGGTTAGGACTACATCCTGGTATTTCCTGCTTTAATTACGTCAGTAGAGCAGTTTGTCGACTAACCTCCGCCCACAAGAACACGCGAAAAAGGGGGCGTGGTCTTGCTGCTCCCGCGTGGAGAAGAGGAAGTGTTGCGTTCGGTTGCGTTCGTATAGTTTGTTTGTCGCCATGTCGTCGAGACGCTGTTATTTTCATCCCGGAGTCAAGTCACCTTTGTTTGGCTTTCCCAGGGACGCTGTACTTAGAGATCATTGAGCGCATGCATCCCCGTTATGGTGAGAGGCGTGACCTTTCCGGTAACGTGCGCTCTGCGTGCCCTAAGCTGCTGTCGAATCACAACACGGGAACCGCTGGCACAATCAGAACTCGTTACGTGTTTCTGAAGGAGGGACTTCATAGAACAGGGAAATCTTTAAAGCCGTTTTGAGGACAGTGAAAACAGCGGTATACAGATAAGTAAATTGTGTGAAAAATACTGTGTTTTTTTACACGCGAAACATGAACACATGTTATATTGCACACTGTAAACACAATCAAAGCTTCAAAAAAACACGAAAAACGGGACCTTTAAGTCAATGGAAAGGCGCGTTGACACGCGTCTGGAGGTCCTGCGGCACGATAGACGCATTTCGTGCGGCACGATGGACGCGGTTACACCTCATTTGAGCGAATTGAGCGTCTTGCGCGATACGCGCATTATGCGCGAGTGGTGCTTTTTGTGCATTCACACGTTTGAAGCGAATTCGCGTCTGACGCATTAGCTGAAAAATTTGAACTTTGGCGTCAGTTCGCGCCACATTAACCAATCAGGAGCCTGCTTGCTGCTGTCACATGGTAAAATGACGTCATGAGAAACCCTGCATAATTAAAAAATACTACTATTGTGTCACAAAATGTAGTTTTAAAACTTTTTCAGGTGGGAATGTAGTTGTTTAAAGCTCAAATCTGTGGTTTATTTATAAAGAGAGCGCCTATTTAAAAAAATTATCTTGTGTTTTTGTTGTGAGATCCAGGCGATCACCAGGCAATCACCGCTCATTAACCCCGGCGAGAGAAGCCTTTCCTCGGCCAGTCCTTCTGCCGTCTGCCGCTGGCTCGGATGTCCTGTAGTGGTTAAACATGAGATATAATTCATCTTGTGTGGATCTAACGGCCGATCTTTGCTTTCATGAATCTATAATTTGTTGTCTGCCAAATCGTTTTGACTGAGGGCAAAGAGAAGTTTCATAACTTTATTTTATAGGATATTTAAATATACATGCAGTGAAGATAATGTAGGTAGTGCGTTGCCTGGACCACATTTGTGTGGCTATTAATGCTTAATATATATTTTTAATGAGAATGAAAAGAGGCAGAGTGGTGTTTTATGACATATTTCTCCTGGAGCGCCTTGAACGCGCGTCTATTTCGCTTCAAACGCTCGATTTATACGCGCGTCCAATTCACTGTGGACGCTTGAAAGTCGTTGTTGTTTGACAAAATTAACACTAGCCTGTACACACCGGGACGAATATCGCACGCACTTATCGCCAGCGTTTTCCACTGGGGATGTGCCGAGTGAACGTGCACATTCAGTAGATGCGCTCCTGCTACACAAGGTGGTGCTGCGCCACTTTACGCTTCTGACACTCGCTTGTCACGCAGAAGAAGAAGAGAGACAGTATTTACGTACTTGCCAAAACCTTTCACACACTTTTTGCTAACTGGCAAGCAGCATTAGCAGCTCATCTTCTTCTTTGTCTACTTAAAGGGATAGTTCACCCAAAAATGAAAATTCTGTCATCATTTACTCACCCTCATGTTGTTCCAAACCTGTAAGAGTTTCTTTGTTCTGCTGAACACAAAAGAAGATATTTTGTAACAAAGCAGATAGAGCAACCATCACTACCATAGTAGTTTTTTCGCTACTACGGTAGTCAATGGTTGCTCTATCTGCTTTGTTACAAACATTCTTCAAAATATCTTCTTGTCGCCCTTTGTTTAGTCACGAGGTGTTAAACGTTGGCGATAAACGCGCACGAAAACCGTCGCATGTGAACAGGCCTTAAGGGCTAGAAACAAAATTATTTTTTCTCTGATTCCGTGGTTTATCCGATTTATTTGATTTTCGGTATTGCCAATTTTCCAGACGAAAAACTATTTTTTCGAACTCCTAAACAGTTTATCCTACCTAGCTTGATTTTAGAGCTGATTTCAGGCCCTGTTTTATACCCTATTAGTAAACAGTCGTAGTTCATTATGCTTGGTTGTTAAATTAGTGGTGTGTCTGATGTCAGAACACAGAAGCGCTGGCGTGTCTGTAATGGCGGGACATGTCTCGCTCTGGGGACAATAATGCATCTGTCTGCTCTCATTAAGCAGTAAAGCTGCACATCTGCTCTTATTGCTTCTCCAACTCGCTCCGCCATCCTCATAAAAGTGTCACATTCCCACATCGCATTGTCACCGCTCGTGTCCAGCAAACCGCAAACTCAGACCAATTTCCCTCCTCACACTCACTGCACACACACAGAGAGACGGAGAGACAGATACACTATAAAAATGGGTGTTTTTTATGGGTGTACTAAAAAATATTTTTTTAATAAAAAAAACTATGGAAGTCAATGGTTACCGAGAACTATCCCTTTAATGTGTGTTGTCTCTCACAGTGAAAAAACTAAAACTGATATGTATTTGCTTGTAAAAATTTACCAATTATCTTTGTTTTATTAAAAACTATATACATATTCTTTAAAAATAAGTCTCTTTTGCTCACCAAGGCTGTATTTATTTGATCATAAATACAGGATAAATAGTGAAATATTATTCCAGTGTAAATCAGCTGTTTTCTATGTGAATATAATATATTAAAGTGTAATTTGTATCCCGTGATCAAAGCTGAATTTATCATCATTACTCCAGTCTTCAGTGTCACATGATCCTTCAGAAATCATTCTCATATGAGGATTTGATGCTCAAGACGCATTTATGATTATTATCAATGTTGAAAACAGTTGTGCTGCTTCATATTTCTGTGGAAACTGATACATAAAATTTTTTCATTATTTTATCGAATATAAAGTTAAAAAAGAGCATGTATTCGAAATAAATCTTTTGTGACATTATAAATATCTTCAATTACTTGATCTTTCTGAATAAAAGCATTAATTTATTTGAATATATATATATATATATATATATATATATATATATATATATATATATATATATATATATATATATATATATATATATATATATATATATATATAATAGTTAATAATTATAATATTTAATTAATACAATTTAAATAAATCATTTTATTTTTTTATAGAGATGATCATCAAAACCCAACAGATGTTTTAGTTTTTGAGTATCTGAGGCAGGAGCTGTAAAGGCTCCGCCCTCTTCTGGAAAGGGGGCGGATCAGCAGCTCATTTGCATTTAAAGATACACACACGAAAACAGTATGTTTTTCCTTCCACTCAAAAAAATGCATTTATAACATGATCTGTGGGGTATTTTGAGCTGAACCTACACACACACACACACACACACACACACACACACACACACTGGGGACACTGAGACTTATATTACATCTTGTAAAATGGGGGATAATAGGTCCCATTTATTTTGCTAGAAATATCATGAAATATTACAACCATAAAAGCAAGTTATTTAAAACCCTTTCTATACTTGTTTGTAGTGCAGATGTACTCATTTATTAAAAGTGTATGTGTAACTAAATGCGTTATGCTTTAAATACAATTTAAAATATATATTTATATTACATTTATTATTATTATTATGATTTTATTGCAATATTATAGCCTCATGCTGATCTGTTATTATGAGTCCTAAATGAACTAGAAAATCTGAAATATGTCTTTATTTTGATGTTTTAAATAGGTCTTTATTCCCAGTATTAAATGGGTGAAAGTCTTATTATGTGCTGGTATCTCTGAGGAAGCCAGCCGAGCGTCACACATGTATAAATCACTGTACATATACAGTCACCGGCTCATTGAGCTCCTGTGATGTTTGCACCGTCAGCCGCTCGTCATGTAATGTGCTCCATCCATCTTTTTCCAGCTCAATGAGTTTTATTAAAATAAGCAAATCTAAATCTCGTCTCCAGTCCTGCGGGTGTCCTCAACATTAATAAGAGTCAAACATTTAACAGAAATATTCATCTCAGCTGCGTTGACCTCGTTTTAAGGTTTTAAAAATATTTTCTCTTTACATTTCATGGATCATTTGATATTAAAGCACAAAAAAATGATCAAAAATGAAATATTATCGGTCTGACAATTATCAACCACTCATTTCTCACTACATAAAAAGGAGTCAAAAGACACTTTCTGTTGGGCTGGAGATCATTTTGTAGGAGAAAAGTTTTCATAAAATTAAATTAAGAATACAAAATAGTTTAATATTTGTTTTTGTTTTTTAAGATAGAGCTGAGCAAAAAATGTATTGAAGAATAATATGTATGTACATTTTTGTATATATATCACCTGAGCCACACATTTTGAGTAAATGTCACAATAAAACCAAAACCTATTTTAAAGGTTTTGTTGTTATTTTAATAATTCAATTTTAATAATTTCCAGTGCAGTACAGTTGAATGTAACATCTCTTTCTCTCAGTTTATCAGCTACTGATACACAGACCAACCACTAGATGGCGCCAGTTCACTACTAAACCACTTAACAACACAATGTTATTGAAATCATATTCATAATAATATTAGTAATACGGTAATATGACATTTTAAATACAATCAGTGCTAAAAAAAAATCATTGTCTTTTATTACTGTGTGTATTTTGACAAATCTGACAACTATAACTTAATATATCATGTTGTCTGTTTGTATACTAAACATTTGCAAATCAAATGTGAAACATAATTAATAAACGTGAATAATTGTACATTAATAATGAATAGTATTAGTAAAATAATTTAATAATATTAAATAATATTGTAGTACGTTTTTAATATTTAAAAATTATTAATATTGTAACATTTCTATATTAACTAGTAGGCCTACTAATAAATAATGTAGCTACTTTGCCGTCTGCCTTGTGTTTTTGTTGCTCAGTTTCTTTGATCTGATTTCTCAGACATAAATATGGCGGACTCGTTGTCGAAACATCTGTGTTTATTATTATATCTTATTAATATTGTAACATTTCTATATTAACTAGTACTAATAAATAATGTATTTTGCCGACTGCCTTGTGTTTGTGTTGTTGAATTTGATGCTCAGTTTCTGATTTCTAATAGACATAAATATGGCGGACTCGTCGTCGAAACATCTGTGTTTATTATTATTATATCTGTGATTTCTACAGTTTGAAATATAAACAGAAAGTATCTTTAAACCAAGCCCCGCCCATCGCTCACGTCAGACGTCACGTCCTCGTGTTCCTAATTTGGAAGGCGGGGGGGGGGGGCCAAGATGGCGTTCATCCGTGTAGACACGTTTTGAGGGGTGTCGTCAGGCAACTCTGAGTTGTACATGAAACTAAGTATGATAACCCCGATATATTTTCTTGATGATTAGTTAAAGTGCTCCTCTTCTATTGTGAAGCTCGCCAGGCCCATATGGGTAAGAAAAGAAATCGAGAAAAGGCTTATCTGAAAGTAACCGACATGGCGACTGAGGAAAGCAAAGATAGTGACGAAGTTTCTATGGATTCTGAAGTGCTGCTTGCTACACCGCTTCCGTGCACTCCGTGTAAAAGTCCACCCGAAAAAAAGGGTAAATTGAAGGCCAACATTGATGAGAAAATCGATTCACTTCTTGTGGCTGTTGCGGAACTTACATCGAAGTGTGAAGGCACATTTCAAAGAGTCGAGTCCATGGAAAAAATAATGGAAAATACGGCGTCTTCTATCTCCGCTCTTTCTACCACAGTAAGCAAACTGTTACTAGAGACCACGTCCCACAAGGAGAAGATTTTGAATCTGGAAAAAAATGTTGCCGCGTTGCAGCAAGAAAATAAGCATTTAAAGGAGACGTGTATGGGAATGCAGAATTACAAAAGAAGATGGGATCTCAGGATTTACGGGGTAAAAGAAAGTGGTCTTGACAGGGAGAACAACACACGAGATGTTGTAATCAAGATTCTTTCTAAAGTATCTCCAAAGATTGCGCAGAAATTTCCAGATGTGGTGGATTCGGTTCATAGACTGGGACAGAAAAGAGGTGATGGTCGCCCTAGGGTGATAATCATACAGTTTGCTATGCGACTCTATCGGGACACAGTGTGGAGAGATGCCAAAGACAACCAATACCTGAAAGACAACGGGCTACACATCAAAGAAGATCTGTCTTCGGAGGAGAGAGCTGCAAGAAAGAAGACATGGCCATTGGTGAAAAGAGCGAGGGAAGAGGGCAAAAGGGCCGGCTTTCGAGGAGGTTTTGCCTTCATTGAAGGGGTGCGCATTAATGTTCCAGATGTTACCTGAATGATTGGATTCTGACTGCTATCTTGCAAGGAACATGAAGAAAAAAAGAAGAAAAAAAAGGGGAAAAAATCGGGAACGTTGCAAGTTTGAATGTTTCAATGTTTCATGACTTCTCAGTATTCACTTTCTCCAAAGTTTATTCTCACTATTCTATTGTTTATTTAGTTACCTTTTGCAACGGCAGATTTTAAGTTTGGTAAGTTTAAATTTATTTCCTTAAATGTTCGAGGCATTCGCGACGCCATCAAAAGAAAAGCTATATTTCTTTTCGGAAGACATACAGATGCTCAAGTACTTTTTTTTCAAGAGACTCATTCTTGTGACTCTGATGCGAATTTTTGGAAAACCCAATGGGGAGATTCTATTGTTTTTAGCCATGGATCCAATCACTCAGCAGGTGTTGCTATTCTCTTTAATAAATTTAAAGGTAATGTTTTGGAAACTATTCGGTCTGATAATGGAAGATGGATTATAATGTCTATTAGATTGGATAATTCTACTTTAATAATCTGCAATGTCTATGGCTTTAATGTTCGAGTACATAATCTAGAAATGTTTAAGAAAATTTGTGAAATATTAACAAATCTAAAAAAGAAATACAAAGAAGGATATGTAATCATAGGTGGTGACTTCAACGATACTCCAGATGACTCTGTTGACCGTTTTCCGCCTAAAGGCACCAGCTCACGAATCTCAGACTTGTTTTATTTTATAACTGATATGTTACAAGTTACTGATGCATGGAGATATTTAAACCCTAACTGTTGTGATTACACATGGTGTAATTCTTCTCTTTCTTTAAAATCAAGAATAGATTACTGGTTGATACCTCATGATTTAATGCACTATATATCTGAAACAAAAATCACTTGTGCCCCGCTATCGGATCACAAATTGATTTCGATTTCCTTTGATGGGTCTATGAATAAGGGTAATACTATTCGTGGATACTGGAAATTAAACAATAATTTACTATCAGACAAATATTTTGTGAAACAGGTCAAATTGTTAGCAAATATTTTTGAAAAACAGAATTTGAATTGTATACAAAAATGGGAGCTATTTAAATTTAAGGTCAGGGAAATGGCTATGAAAAGAGGCAAAGAGTTAAAGAGAAACAAACTTAGAAAGATTACAGAGATAACAGAAGAACTTAATACTTTAATTAAAAAAAACGTTCTATCAGAAGACGAAAACTCTAAAATGCATAAACTCAGTTTAGAAATAGATAATATGTACATGGAATTAGCCAAAGGTGCTTATGTAAGGTCAAGAGCCAAATGGTTTGAGGAAGGGGAAAAAAATACTAGTTATTTTTTTGCTCTAGAAAAAAGAAATTATGCTAGAAACTCTGTTTCATCATTAAAAATAAATGAAAGAATTTCCAATAACCCTTCAGAGATAACGTCATTTGTTTACTCTTTTTATGAAAAACTCTATACCTCACATAATGATAATGTAAAAATAAGTAATTTCCTACAGACAATCGTAGATTTTGTCCCTGTTATTTCTGATGATTATAGAGACTTATGTGAGGATGATATCTCCAAAGCTGAGATTTCTAAAGCTCTTTTTTCTATGAAAAAAGGCAAATCCCCGGGAACAGATGGGTTATCTGTTGAATTTTACTGTGCTTTTTGGGAGCTGATAGAAGATGCTCTATATAATATGTATAAAGAGTGTTTAGAAGAAAAAGAAATGAGTATAACAATGAAACAAGGGGTTATTTGCTTAATCCAAAAGCCAGACAAAGATCCTTTACTCATCGATAATTGGAGACCAATTACTTTATTAAATGTTGACTATAAAATTTTAGCTTTAGTGTATGCAACAAGATTAAAAAGTGGTTTAGGTAACATAATTAGTGAATTTCAAACTGGTTTTATGGCAAAACGTCATATTAGCTATAATATTAGGCTAATATTAGACCTATTAGATTATAATCAATTTGTTAATTCAGAGGCTCTCATTTTGTTCCTTGACTTTTATAAGGCGTTTGACACCATTGAGCACCCATTTTTGTTACAGGGTTTAAATTCTTTTGGATTTGGTAGTAAATTTATTCAAACGATTAAAATGTTTTATGAAGGCATTAATAGTTCAATTATATTACAGGCTAATACTTCTGGAAGGTTTTCTATCAATAGAGGAGTGAGGCAGGGTTGCCCAATTTCCCCCTTTTTGTTTTTGATTGTAGTGGAGCTATTGTCAATCAGTATAGTTAAATCTAATCTTCATGGTATAACATTATTCAATAAAGAGATAAAAATTTCACAATTAGCTGATGATACAACTTTATTTTTGAAAGATAAGAGTCAAATTGATAATGCAATTAATTTAGTTAAAAAATTTTCTGATGCTTCAGGGCTCCATTTAAATCTCACTAAATGTGAAATTCTTCCTGTGCATGATTTGGCTGAACAATCATTGTCAAACATTCCAGTAAAGGACTGTATAAAGTACTTAGGAATTTATATATCAAAAAACATGTCAGTTAGACAGCAGCTTAACTTTAATAATAAAATTAAGAAAACAAAATTGATTTTTGATAACTGGTTACGGAGAGATCTGTCTATTTTAGGAAGAGTTCTTTTGTCTAAGGCAGAAGGTGTTTCTAGATTTATTTTCCCTGGCCTTTCTTTGTTTGTTCAGGATTCCACTTGTAAAGAAATTAATAAGTTGCTGATAAATTTTTGTTGGAAAAATAAACAACACCATCTTAAAAAATCTGTATTAGCTGGGAAGAAATCTGAAGGAGGATTTGAAATATTGGATTATGTAGATATAAATAATACCTTCAAGATTAATTGGATCAAAAAGTGTATTGGTGATCCTGACTCAATTTGGTTTTTTATTCCCCATAATGTCTTTAAGAAAGTGGGTGGTCTTGATTTTCTTTTAACCTGCAATTTTTCACCTACTAAATTACCCTTAAAATTGTCTAAATTTCATGGGCAAGCTCTCTTGGCTTGGAAACTTTGCTTTGTACATAATTTTTCTCCCCATAGAATGAAAATTTGGAATAACGAATTCATTACAATTAGAGGCAAGAGTATTTTTATGGAGAAATGGTTGGATTATGGAGTAAATTACCTAAGTGATATGTTTGATTCAACTTACAAAATATATTCTTATGATTCTTTCTTGATTAAGTTTAATTTTCCTGTAAAATACAAAGATTTTATTACAGTAATCAAAGCTATCCCTTCTGGACTTATTCATTTGATGAGCAGCCATCTGTCCTATTATAAAGTTGATAATAAAGACTATGATTTCCTTATAAAGGGTAAAAATATATTGGATAAAAAATGCACTAACAAGGATATTAGACAAGTTTTTTATGAAAAAAGGAAAGTCATTCCAAGAGGGAAAATTTATTGGAATTCTGTTCTAAAGGAAGTTAATTGGAAAAAGACATGGCTGTTACCATACAAATTTTGTATTTCAAATAAAGTAAGAGAAATTCATTTAAAGATCTTACATAAAATATATCCAACTAATATTTTACTATCTAAGTTTATGGATATGGGAAAAGAATGCTCTTTTTGTAATAGTTTTGAAGAATCTTTAAGCCATATGTTTTTTGAGTGTCAAAATGTACAGAAATTTTGGAAAGACTGTTTTTACATTTTTTCTACCAAAACTGGGGTAATAATAACATTGAATGTGAAAGATATTATTTGTTATTATGAACACGAAGATAAAAATATTGACAATTTTGTCAATTTCATTATCCTAAACGGCAAATTCTTTATTCATAAATGTAGATTATCTAAATCTTCCCCTTTATGCAAGGTTTTCTACAACGAATTTATTCTGTTAATGAAGTCTCTTAAAGTTGTGAAAAATGTAAAAGGTACTGCTATTGTCACATACTTTGAATCTGTATTTGGCGTCTTGTGAATGTCTTTGTTATTATTATTATTTTCTTTTTATTATTTATTTTCCTTTATCTTTGGAATGTTTGTATTTGGTGCCTGTTTTTGTATTGTTGTTTAATGGTTCTATAATAAAAAAAAAAAAAAAAAAAAAAAAAAAAAAAAAAAAAAAAAAAAAAAAAAAAAAAAAAAAAAAAAAAAAAAATTTGGAAGGCGGAAGTAGCTGCAGGGTGAAGTTCAACAGGTCGCTCGGCTGATAAACCGGTTTCTCCGACGGTTGATTCTGTATTAATGAAAGGATTCCTTATATTCTCGGTAAGACAGACATTTGTTCTTCTCGTTTAGATGTGAAGAAGGTGCAGTGTTTAGCCTACATGAGACACATTCTGTCAACACTAGTTTAATATCGTCTTAAGGATTGTTCAGTTTTCATCTAAACTGCGGTAATGTCTGAGCTTCTTCAGTTTTAAATGGAGATAAATAACTTGGTTTCCATATTATAGGATAAAAGTCTCTTTCCTTGAAGGTTTTAGTGACTCTCTGTCTGCGAGTCATCTTATTAAACATCCATATTTGTATTATGTAATCAACAATGTTAGTTTGACCTGACAATTGGACCTTTTCTCAGAAATTACACTCCCTACAACCTCTCAGATGTTTCAGACATAAAAGAATTTATTTGGTATGTAAATGGCTTTTTAAATAAGGTAAGTATACATATTGTTCATTTTTTAATAAGTCAATTCATACATATTTATGTATAGTGTTTATACACTTTGTTGCCTAATTGTTGGATTTTTTTCAGACACATGTGCCACCAGTATTAAAAACGGATTTGAGATTATTTAAAATCACTTTCATTAAAGGGGACCTATATGCAAAATTTACTTTTACATGGTGTTTGAACGTAAATGTGTGTCGGCAGTGTGTGAACACAACCACTCTATAATAGTACAAATCCACCCACTACGCTTTTTTAATCCCTATAAATCATAAGCAGTGTCTCAGAACAGTTTGCAGTGTGACATCACATATAATTAGGCCCCGCCCATAGCTGCTGACAGACCCCGCCCTATTGGCATAGACCCCGCCCCTCAGTGAGCTGTACACAGTCCGCCATTTTATCTCCTCGCCAGAGCATTCAAGTCAGAAATGTATTCTTATTAAAGCTACTAAAGTTATTCAGTCAAGAGCAGTGAGGGATTTTCTGTTTTTCTGTTGTTGTTTGATTAACAGCAGATATTCGGTTGTTAAGTCTGACGTCACATGGCAGCGCTTCCGGGTCCAAACGCTCTATCTCATATAGGCCTGTCGCAATAATCAATATATCGATATATCGCACAATATATGTACATGACCTCAATAATTTATTTGTGAGGCAATATATCGGCCATTATGTTTACACGATAATGAATGTCACCAACATTTGTTGTTGTTTGTTTAATTCTAAAGAATTAAAAGGTTGTCATTTGAAAGTGTGTAGGTCTACTTGCATTATTAAGCGGTTATATTAGGATTATATATTCAGTGGCATAAAATAGTCTTAAAATTACAATAATATCGTTTATCGCAATTATTTCTGGGACGATATATCGCGAAACAAATAGTAGTTATCGTGACAGGCCTGATCTCATACCACAATAAAAACAACAAACGGTGCTAATATACTCACACAATGTGGTGTAATACTACAAAAATAATTATAATCATAACCTTTATCTCCATACCAAAATTCCAGATGGCCAGACAGTGATTCATCTTTTATAAATCGTTAAAATATTAATATCTGTGACGCTGTGAGACTGTTGTGTAGACTGTAAGTATTTAAAATGTTTAACTTTTTAAAATGTTTGATGATTAATATGAATAAATAGCGCTCATAAATGGCCGTCAATGGCATTCTCAAGTGAAACGAGTTGAGGCTTGGACCAGAAACTGCGTTCCTTAAAGGGTTAGTTCACCCAAAAATGAAAATTCTGTCATTAATTACTCAACCTCATGTCGTTGGACACCCGTCAGACCTCCGTTCATATTCAGAACACAAATGAAGATATTTTAGTGTAAAGCTGATGCTGAGAAAGGCTTCAGATAGGCCTCCATTGGCATTCAGTACATTTACACTCACAAGACCCATAAAAGGCACTTAAAACGTCGTTACAAAGTCCATCTCACCACAGTGGCTCTACAATAATTTTACGAAGCGACGACAATAGTTTTTGTGCGCAAAAAAAAAATCTAAATAACGACTTTATTCAACCTCTTCTTGTCTTCCGTGTGTGCCTCCACGACGCATGCGCGAGAATATGACGTGGCGCCGGGGTTCGGGAATCCATGAAATACACACTTTAACCCCATTTTGAGAACTACGCCGAGACCTAAAGCACGATCAATGTAGAATTCAACAGCTTAGAGACGCGCGTCTTCCTCTGCTTGTAAACAAATCGCTTCTGGATCATGTGTCCGAACGCCGGATCTGCGTCATATTCTCGCGCATGCGTCGTGGAGGCACACACGGAAGACAAGAAGAGGTTGAATAAAGTCGTTATTTAGATTTTTTTTTGCGCACAAAAACTATTGTCGTCGCATCGTAAGATTATTGTAGAGCCACTGTGGTGAGATAGACTTTGTAACGACGTTTTAAGTGCCTTTTATGGGTCTTGGGAGTGTCAATGTACTGAATGCCAATGGAGGCCTATCTGAAGCCTTTCTCAGCATCAGCTTTCAACTAAAATATCTTCATTTGTGTTCTGAAGATGAACGGAGGTCTGACGGGTTTCGAACGACATGAGGGTGAGTAATTAATGACAGAATTTTCATTTTTGGGTGAACTAACCCTTTAAGTCACGACTTAACAAGCGGATAGCAGTAGGTACTGTATATTACGCTGATGTCACTTTAATACACACGTGATGTCTTTACTTGTTTACGTTCACAGACCTAACCGACTGTGTTTATGTGAACTGTGTGTGTATTTGACAGTTTAAGCGCAATAAGACGTGAAAGAGAGCTTTGTTTAATACTCACAGGACGCTCCCTCTGACACTCCTGGAAAGGGGGCGGAGCAGCAGCTCATTTGCATTTAAAGATACACACATGAAAACAGCATGTTTTTCCTTCCACTCAAAAAAATGCATTTATAGCATGATCTGTGGGGGTATTTGGAGCTGAACCTTCACACACACATATATTCTGGGGACACCGGAGACTTGTATTACATCTTGTAAAACGGGGCATAATAGGTCTCCTCTATTTTGCTAGAAATGTCATGAAATGTCACATGGTTTATTTGTCTTCTCCCCAGCACACTGGGAAACCAGTCAGAAAACCCAACCAAAATCATAATACATTTATAGATGGATTTATCATAATGAAATGTCATCTCTCACAGGTCATTGCTAGTGTCTGTCCCGCGGTGCACATGGCTCAAGTCTTCGTGTACGGGACGCTAAAGAAAGGTCAACCCAACTACTTCAGGATGATGGACGCTAACATCGGTCAGGCCGAGTTTGTGGCTCACGCTCGCACCGTGGACCGATACCCGCTCGTGATCGCAACCAAAGACAACATCCCCTTCCTGCTCAACGTCCCTGGGACGGGTCAGCGCGTCCGCGGCGAGATCTACTGCGTCGACCAGAAGATGCTGGATTTCCTGGATGAGTTTGAAAGCATTCCAGAGATGTACCAGCGCACAACTGTCCGGCTGGAGGTGCAGGACGGGCCCGGAGAACCGGAAAACACACCCAAGTCTGCAAGTATCGTCGAGGCCTTTGTGTACAGCACAACTACGTATAAACCCGAATGGCTCCAAAAACCAACATATGAGAGTTATGATGCTTACGGTGATCACGGGCTGCCCTATGTGTGTCGTGATGACAGAAGCCCTGAGTGACCGCTGTAGTAACATTTACCAGGGTTTTACCACACCTGCCAGTGTCACAGGAATTGAATTTACCATTCAGACACTTTACAACAAAGCTGTTTTATTTCCTTGCAAATGTCCAGTGACAGACGTATAGAAACTCTGGATGGTAGAGCTGCAGAATTAAAGGGTTAGTTCACCCAAAAAAGAAAATTCTGTCATTAATTACTTACCCTCATGTCGTTCGACACCCGTCAGTCCTCCGTTCATCTTCAGAACACAAATGAAGATATTTTAGTGTAAATCTGATGGCTCTGAAAGGCCTCCATTGGCTCAATGGCACTTTACACTCTCAAGACCCTTAAAAGGCACTAAAGACGTCGTTACAAAGTCCATCTCACTACAGTCGTTCTACAATAACTTTATGAATCGGCGACAATAGTTTTTGTGCGCAAAAAAACCCTAAATAACGACTTGCATAGTGATGACAATTTCAAAACAAAGCATCATGAAGCTTCGAAGCGTTATGAATCACTGAGCCGATTGATGATTCGGATCGCGTGTCAAACCGCCAAACTGCTGAAATTTGGCGATTCAAACTGCTGAATCGACTCACTGATTCATAACGCTTCGAAGCTTCATGATGCTTTGTTTTGAAATCGTCATCACTATATAAGTCGTTATTTAGGGTTTTTTTGCGCACAAAAACTATTGTCGCCGATTCATAAAGTTATTTTAGAACCACTGTAGTGAGATGGACTTTGTAACGACGTCTTTAGTGCCTTTTAAGGGTCTTGAGAGTGAACCGTGCATTGAGCCAATGGAGGCCTTTCAGAGCCATCAGATTTACACTAAAATATCTTAATTTCTGTTCTGAAGATGTACGGAGGTCTGACGGGTGTCGAACGACATGAGGGTGAGTAATTAATGACAGAATTTTCATTTATGGGTGAACTAACCCTTTAATATTTAATAGATGGCGATCTCGATTCAAACACCCACTCGATCTTATTCCTAAATGACAACCAATTATTTATGTTTATTAAACTTTTGATAAGTCCGATCACAGTGAACATTCGGATCTGCGTTCCGAGCCATGTATAGATATGAAACCACAGTGTCATTATTTCTGTGTTACAATCATTCAAATGATCGCAGAAATACTTGGGATGAGTTTATAGTTCAGATATAAAACACTGATGTATACTGTAGCGATCAAAATAGAGCAAATCACCGTTTGAAAGTAACTTTATGCTTCAAATAAAATGATCAACTACACCTTTACACCAGTAGGAGGCGACAAGTGACTGTTAAAAATATATTTGTCATTGTATAATTTATTCAAAAGATTTGTTCAAAAACACTGATTCATCCAGTTATGAACCTAGTTCATTCATTGAGTCATTGAATCATTCATTCAAGAGATTCGCTTTTTATATATATATATATATATATATATCTTTTAAATAGATAGCAGCAATAACTACTTTCTCAGAACCTCTCGTAAATTACATTATTTTGTTTAGTTGTCAGAATCACCGGAGAATCGTGCTCTCCATTTTAAACCAAAAAAAAAAAAATCTCAATTTTTCCAGAATCGTGCAGCTCTACTGGATACATTTTTTTATTAGGTGTATTTTATTTTTCTTGTGCCGAGTTTTCTTACAGGTTTTGGTCATCATGACTTCTCATTTCTCAGGGAATCTACCAAGCGGCTCCTCCTGCCGTCTCTCTTGAATCCAACACTGAAGTGACTTAAACTGCAATTCATCGACTGGCCACTAGAGACAGGCTCCAGAAGGGAGTCAATCCCATAAACCCCGCATGTTAAAACTTTACAGCAGAAAAATATATGTTTACAGTCTGGCATAAAAGTGGTTTTGGTCTATACGGCTAATTTTGCCCTTCATGAAAACTGTGAGGGGGGTGAATTTTTTTATAACTCATTCGTTTGAATTATATTAAGCCTTAAAGTTCTGCATAATTAAGGGTGTGGCCACTTGAGTGACAGGTGATTGTTGCTATGGTCGAGCTAGGTGGGCGTGGCCTCTTTGCCCATTTTTTGTTATCCAGGAGTGACGCAGCCAAGATGGCGACGGCCGGCTCCGCCCACTTTAGGCTTCAAAAATGCTCTTCAGAAAGCCATCATGGACATTACGACCATAATTGTTTTACAGTCTATGGAATCTACCAATCATGAGAGTTTCACATGCTGACGTTGCAATTTTGTTTCATCAATGGCCAGTATCTGATCATTAAGTTGTGTTTAGTACTGAAAACCCATTTTTCGTTTATTGGCACTTCATGTTGGGTTTAGCTCCTGTGTGATAATGTGGTATCAGATGGGATTATTCATTTAATGCTGTGGTATAGAACTGATAGACAATCAGTACTGTGGTTTATATGATACTGGGAAATAATGATTCAACTGTAAATAGAAATGGGAACATAAATAGAAATGTATATATGGAATCGTAACCTTATATATGTAGTGCATTACATAAAACACTCCAATATTGTCTAGATATCAGGTGTATCTGTACATGTTTTCTAAATTGCACTTTAAAAATAAAATCAAACTCAATGTTTTAATTTTTGTTGCTTAATGACGACAAATGCAGCACATGCCATTTATATATATGGATTTGTTTATTCTGAACATATTCACGCACTGTCAAACATACATTTCTGCCAACATATAATCCATATCGGGTTTTTAATATATATATATATATATAATATGCATTAAGAAAGAATTAAAATGCTTAAAAAAAGATTAAAGAAGAATTTTGGCACTCAAGCATTTAGACAAAAGGCAGCTGCTTCCTTCAGAGAAAGACTTCTTTTCCTTTTCTTGCACCATGACAGAATAATGGCTAACTATGAGGGCTTGTGTGGCGTTCCCTCAGCGGGAGTGGTTCACAGTTAGTATCAAAACTTGTATAAAAACATCATCCTACAAAAGAAAGGTTGGAGTGCGGTACAAACGCTCAGAAGGCAGCATGTGCCGTAGTCTCAGGCCAGCAGAGATCATGACCCCCGAAACATTACAAATCCAGCTTGTGCATAGACCGGGACGCCCGGGGCACTTCACCCCGAAAGGGGAAAAAAAGTGACTTTGATTTTGCATCAAAACATGGAAGCTTGTTTCCGCCGCTGTGAAATATCTCACAATTCTGACCGACTGCAAGTCCACGTCTCGCAATTTCGACCATTTTTCTCAGAATTGCAAGTTATAAAGTCAATATTGCAAGATATAAAGTCACAATTTTTACTATTTGCCCAATTGTTGGGCATTTACTATGATTTTTACTCAGAATTGTGATATAAATTAATAATTTTTACAATTTTTCTCAGAATTGCGTGATATTAAGTCATAATTTGTACTATTTTTCTCAAAATTGCGTGATATAAAGTCATAATTTTTACTATTTGCCCAATTGTTGGGCATTTACTATGATTTTTACTCAGAATTGTGATATAAATTAATAATTTTTACAATTTTTCTCAGAATTGCGTGATATTAAGTCATAAGTTTTACTATTTGCCCAATTGTTGGGCATTTTGTTGGGCATTTACTATAATTTTTACTCAGAATTGTTATATAAAGTCATAATTTTTACTATTTGCCCAATTGTTGGGCATTTACTATAATTTTTACTCAGAATTGTGTGATATTAAGTCATAATTTTTACTATTTGCCCAATTGTTGGGCATTTACTATAATTTTTACTCAGAATTGTGTGATATAAAGTCATAATTTTTACTATTTGCCCAATTGTTGGGCATTTACTATGATTTTTACTCAGAATTGTGATAAATTGTAAAAATTATTAATTTATTTCTCAGAATTGCGTGATATTAAGTCATAATTTTTACTATTTGCCCAACTGTTGGGCATTTTGTTGGGCATTTACTATAATTTTTACTCAGAATTGTGTGATATAAAGTCATAATTTTTACTATTTGCCCAATTGTTGGGCATTTACTATGATTTCTACTCAGAATTGTGATATAAATTAATAATTTTTACAATTTTTCTCAGAATTGCGTGATATTAAGTCATAATTTTTACTATTTGCCCAACTGTTGGGCATTTTGTTGGGCATTTACTATAATTTTTACTCAGAATTGTGTGATATAAAGTCATAATTTTTACTATTTGCCCAATTGTTGGGCATTTACTATGATTTCTACTCAGAATTGTGATATAAATTAATAATTTTTACAATTTTTCTCAGAATTGCGTGATATTAAGTCATAATTTTTACTATTTGCCCAACTGTTGGGCATTTTGTTGGGCATTTACTATAATTTTTACTCAGAATTGTGTGATATAAAGTCATAATTTTTACTATTTGCCCAATTGTTGGGCATTTACTATAATTTTTACTCAGAATTGTGTGATATAAAGTCATTATTTTTTACTATTTTTCTCAGAATTGCGTGATATTAAGTCATAATTTTTACAATTTGCCCAATTGTTGGGCATTTTGATGGGCTTTTACTATAATTTTTACTCAGAATTGTGTAATATAAAGTTGCAATTGTGAGATCACGCAATTCTAAGAAAAAAAGTCGCAATTACCTTTTTTATTCAGTGGCAGAAACGAGCTTCCATAAAAAAAAAAGCATATTTTTAGAAGCAACAAGATTGTTCATGACACATTTTCCCCAAATTTCTAATGTAATACAGTAATAAAATTGAGTTTTATTTTCATTAAAATCAGTATAAATTCAACAACAAATAATACCATTATGTAAAACTACATAATGCAAATTTCAGGGGAAATTGTCATGAAAATGCAATAATTAACTAAAGTTAATGCTCCTAAAAATAGGCTTTATTTTCTTCATGCAAACAAAAGGCTTAATTTTTTCCCTTTTGATTTTGGGGTGAAATATGACCTGAAACATCATTTCGCCAGGTTTTTTTTTTTTTTTTTACTGAAATGTAGACCAAAGGCGTCGATTCTTTATAAACATAAACAACTACGATTAAAAACTCCAGAGATTGAACATTTCATTGACATTTCTCTGTTGACTCTTACAGGCATTTAGTTCATGAAACACGAGCAGAAGGATTGCATGTGTAAATTGTTCGTAAAACAGTAATTCGTCCCTTTCAATTAAACAAAACCAGTTTCACGTACACAATAGCACCCAATAAACCATTTAGAAAAGCACTCGCACATACACGTCACATACAAATCAATAAAACATTCGTAAAAACATTCTTAAGAAAAGATCATAACCCTTCATAAAACCATTCAATTTCACGAACAATTTACACACACTGCATTTCATGAACAAGGGCTGTCGTTTCCTAACGGATATGGTGTCTGTCTGCACATTTAAAACTGGAAGTGATTGACTTGCATCTGATCTGTCCATCATGTGATGTTGATGATGGTAGTATGTTCTGGACTCTGGCACTGACCTCACAAAACTTCACATCTGAACCCAATCAAAGTCTGAATTTTTCTATAAAGTGAAACGACGATATAGCACACGAAACAATTCCCGCTCAAACCCGCTGCCAGAAGAAATATGTTAAAGTGTGTTAGGAGAACCTGATTGAGAACCTGACGTACACGGCCAGTGTGTGTGTGTGTGTGTGCGGGCAGGCGGTCCGAGGGTCTCTTTGGTCAGTAGGCGTGCGGCTCTTTGCGGCTGAAGGAGCGGATGTAACTGGAAGAGCACGTGGCACTGCGGATCACCTCCATCCACCTAGGACAGGACACACACACACACCGGGAAGATCAATAACGCACAATAATCTATCGAAACTTTACATTCTCAGTGTTCAGAATGGACCACAAGTGATATCAACAGCTTTTAACATCTCATTTTCAGCTCTTTGTTAGACTGGACTGTCAAGTACACTATATTACCAAAAGTTTTGGACGCCTGCCTTTACATGCACATGAGCTTTAATGCCATCCCATTCTTAATCCATAGGGTTTAATATGGAGTTGGCCCACCCTTCACAGCTCTAACAGCTTCAGCTCTTCTGGGAAGGCTTTCCACATGTTTTAGGAGTGTGTTTATGGGGATTTTTGACCATTCTTCTAGAAGTGCATTTGTGAGGTCAGGCACTGATGTTGGACGAGAAGGCCTGGCTCTCAGTCTCCGCTCTAATTCATCCCAAAGCTGTTCAATCGGGTTGAGGACTCAAGTTCCTCCACACCAAACTCGCTCATCCATGTCTTTATGGAGCGACGCTGTGTGCACTGGTCATGTTGGGACAGGAAGGGGCCGTCCCCAAACTGTTCCCACAAAGTTGGGAGCATGAAATTGTCCAAAATGTCTTGGTATGCTGAAGCATTGAGAGTTCCTTTCACTGGAACTAAGGGTCCAAGCCCAACCCCTGAAAAACAACCCCACACCATAATCCCCCCTCCACCAAACTTTACACTTGGCACAATGCAGTCAGGCAAGTCCCGTTCTCCTGGCAACCGCCAAACCCAGACTCGTCCATGGGATTGTCAGTCAGAGAAGCGTGATTGGTCACTCCAGAGAACACGTCTCACTGCTCTAGAGTCCAGTGGCGGCGTGCTTTACCCCACAATTTGCATTGCACTTGGTGATTTAAGGCTTGGATGAGCTGCTCGGCCATGGAAACCCATTCCGTGAAGCTCTACACACTGTTCTTGAGCTCATCTGAAGGCCACAGAAGTTTGGAGATCTGGAGCTCTTGACTCTGCAGAAAGTTGGCGACTTCTGTGACCCTCAGCATGCGCTGACCCCGCTCTGTGATTTCACTTCGTGGCTGAGTTGCTGTTGTTCCCAATCGCTTCCACTTTGTTATAACACCACTAACAGTTGAGCGTGGAATATTTAGTAGTGAGGAAATTTCAGGAATGGATTTATTGCACAGGTGTCCACTGATCACGGTTCTCTGAGCTCCTGAGAGCGGCCCATTCTCTCACTAATGTGTGTAGAAGCGTCTGCAGGCCTAGTGCTGGATTTATACACCTGTGGCCATGAAGTGATTGAACACCTGAACTCAGTGATTTGGAGGCGCGTCCCAATACTTTTGGCAATATAGTGTATACTGAAACATAAAACTTTTTTGTTATATATTTGTGTCATGCACTTTGTGTTTTAAATTTAAATATAGTGTTTATTTTACTAACATGATTTTTTACAGGAACATACTATCCCAAAAAATGTCATACCTCTCAAACGTGTACTCGCTCTCGGATCTGAAATAGTAGACGTGTGATTTGAAATGGAGCTTGAAGACGTAGTCTTTATGGATGTTCTCGGACTCTGAGGGAATGGTGATGGAGTATCCCAGCAGAGGAAGGCTGGCCAGAGGATATTCATCCTGCAAAGACACTTCCAGATCAGACACGGCCAAACACTGTCATTCTGCTCAGAGAATCAATCAAAGTCTCACCTGGTGTGTTTTGTAGAAGAACAGGCTGAAGTTGGTGAAGACCACCCATAACTTCTGCCAGCCGTTGCTGTTCTTGAACTTCCTCAGCAGATTCCCAGACAGCTGATTCTGAGGAATAAAGACAGTGAGAAGATGCTTCAGATTCAACCAGGGTCCAAAGTCGCATTTATTTATACAGTGAGATTGGTTCTGCCGTAAATAGTGTCATTGTTCAGCTGAGGTCAGTTCCGTGTTGATTCAATTTCGTTCAATAACCGTGTAAAGATCATCAGATATGAATCAAGTTCAAATCATCTATAAAGCATCTCTGTAGTAAAGCTCAGTTCAGCTCTCATCTGATTAGCTTCAAAGTATATATTATTACATTTAATTACCAATTATATTTAGTGTTTAGTACTCAAATATATCTGATTTACTTGAAACTCTTATTACAAAATGTATAATTTTAGGGATGTCCGATATATCGGGCACCATATCGGTATCGGCCGATATATGTTCATTTTTAATGTTAGCGTTATCAGCCCAATAGATGATAAACAATGTATTATTTCCTTCAGCTGAGACACTTCAGATGTGCACTGTTCACCATGATGGGTTTGAATTGCTTGAAATATGATTGGAATCACTTCAAAAGAGACAAATATAGTTCAGTGCAACATGAGCAGAACAAGTCTGTCATATCGGTTACATAAAATCATAATTGTGTGTTTGGGACATGGCTTTTAATGCGGAGACTTTTGTTTTTTGTAATCAGGCTCTCAAAAATTATATAAAAATTTGGATTTAGATTTATCGACCAATATATCGGTTATCGGCTTTCAGATATAAACAATTATCGGTTATCGGCCAAAATGTTCCTATCGGTGCATCCCTACATAATTTAAATCACAGTATACAGTACGAGAGATAATACGAGAGATTGCAATTTAATGCGCTTAATAGGATAGTTCACCCAAAAATATTAATTATGTGTATATATACGTATAATATATACATACACTATGGAAGTCAATGGGGACCAGAAACTTTTTGCGTAATGCATGATTTAAATATCATATATTGTGTTATTTAAATCATACATAATGTAAAAACTATTAATTTGAACATTATGCAGGATTTAAATCACAATATATGCTATTTAAATCATGCAAAAATTACTAATTTTGAAATCAATGTAAATCACAATTTCAAAAAAATGTACTCACTTGACTTGAATTTAATATTTGGTATATTTTGGACTCTGGGTGAACGCGGTATGAGACTCGCAGCACAAAGTGTCCCCATGTTCATTTCAGGGAAACTGTGATATAAAATTGTGATTTAATAATCTTAATTGAATAGTTCACCCCAAAATAAAAATTCTGTCATACAGTTTCTGTTCCCCTTTGACTTCCATAGTATAGAAAAAAAAACAAATACCATGGAAATCGATAGGGATCAGAAACTGCCATTGTTCAAAATATCTTCTTTTGTGTTCAGCAGATGAAAGAAATGAATCCAGGTTTGGGACCACTTGAGGGCGAATAAATTATGACAGAATTTCTATTTTGGGGTGAACTGTCCCTTTAAATCATGTATAATGTAAAAATTCAGAAATTTGAACATAAATGCATGATTTAAATATCTTGTGATTTAAATCAGGCATAATGTAAAAAAAAATTATATATATATATATAATTTTTTTTTTAAACATTATTCATGGTTTAAATCACAATATAAATCACAATTTAGCAATTGTGCGTGAGTCAATTTTTACTCACTTGACTTGAATTTAATATTTGGCATATTTTGGACAACAGATATGAGACTGACAGCACAAAGTGTCACCATGTTCATTTCAAGTAAACTTTACTATTAATAAACTGCAGATCTGAATAGAAAAAGTGTCCATTCATACAGGATTCAGTTCAATGGTATTGTTAATTGTTGGTCTAGGCACACACAACTGTGTCCGTCTTCTTGACATGAACGATGCATTTTTAGTTCATTTTCCTTTATTTGACCATTCTAGCATGTTTTCATGATCGCTGCAAGAGCGTGTCCTGTATGAATGTCAATCGTCACGTTTGTGCTGTTAGTGAAGAAGAATCACACACATTCAACACGACAGAAACACTGAAGTCAAGCGAACAAACACCTTCACAACCCAGAGTACAGTCAGTGTTCAGAGGGCAGAGAGTGTGTCATATCAGTTATTATATGAGAGAGAGGTAGAAAGTCCAGCTCAGGTCGTTCACTTAGAGCCGGTGATATTAACATAAAATAATCATTTGCATGAAGACACTCCGGGAATGTCACATCCACTACTGGACACAATGGACTCATTTGAAGCCGTGTTATTTTAGTTTTTTAAGTTTGATTCAATTTGTAATATAGTTTTGTAATTAAAAAAAAATATATATATATATTTAGTTATATAATTTTTTTATTTTTTGGTTCAGCTTTAGTAATTTAAGTACTTGAAAGAATATGTATTCTTTCACTTGCATTTTTACACAAATAAATGTATGTATATAAGTATGTGTATGTATATATATATATATATATATATATATAAATATATATATATAAATATATTATACAGTAAAATATATTAAGTTTTAAGTTTTTTCAGAATGTTTAAAAATAGTACAATAAAATGTATTACACAGACATAATAAAAAATAAAACTTGGAAAATGCTTTATATATATATACTTTTAAAATGACGAAGAATATATATATTTTACATTTATGTTCCTTACTATTTTTAAACATGCTACAAAAAATGATATGTATTACAATATCTTTATTTTATCATTATATGTATATATATATATGTATATATCTATATATCTATATATATATATATATATATATATATATATATATATATATATATATATATATATATATTATATATATATATATACACACACACATTATACCCACATATACATATGGTACATTGAGATATATATATAAATATAATTTATACCTGTATATAAAATAAAATAATTATACAGTAAAATATATTAAGTTTTTGTAGCATGTTTAAAGATAGTACCAAAACAAAACATATACAGAAACATAATAAAAAAAGTGTCATTTTTAAAAAAAGTATTTTAAATAATTTCTTCTTATTTCAGTTTTAATAATTTACATACTTAAGTACTTTCTAATTTTCATTTAAGCTTACGTTTATTTCAGATTTACTTCAGTTACCGAGAATGATTTTTAATAGTTTTGGTTAACAATAACCACACTGGTTTGAAGGCAGACTTATAAGATCATTAAATAAGACCGAGCTCTTGTCCGTTGTCATGAAAGAAACTTAAACGTGACTTTACTGGTTAGCAGGTTTAACAGCCAGTTTAACTTCACAAATAACCATCCAAACGAGCGCAAGTGAGATGGTCCATTACACGGGTCCGTGTTTTACCTCTCTACTCCTGCAGGATTCCCTAAAGGAGAGGCTTTGGACACGATACCAACACACCAGAGCGAGAGACACCGGCCCCTGGGCCCTGAGCGGGGCCGCAGAGCGAGCCTCTGACAGACTGACTGGACTAGGGCCGTCTAGCACAGCGGAGAAGAGAAACACACAGAGTCAGACACATGAGAGACACACGGGTGTGAGAGAAGAGGAACACGAAGACCAGCGCTCAAAACACTGCAAAGAGACTGCATGAGTTTAGCATTTCCAATATATGTATATCGGAAAATTCGCCAAAAAGACTCGTTTGGAACAGGATTTCCTGCAGTGAATGAAAAGTTATCATTATTTCTTCACACTCATGTGTTTGTGCACACTTTGGTTATGAGTTAAGTTTAGTGAATCTGAAATCTGCCAATAAAACTCTCTGATGCTTAAAGGATTAGTTCACTTTTAAATAATCTTTTGCTGATAATTTACTCACCCCCATGTCATCCAAGATGTCAATGTCTTTCTTTCTGCAGTCGAAAAGAAATTAATGTTTTTGATGAAAATATTCCAGGATTTTTCTCCATATAATGGACTTCAATGGGCTCCAAACGGTTCAAGGTCCAAATGACAGTTTCAGTGCAGCTTCAAATGGCTTTAAACGACACCAGATGATGAATAAGGCTCTTATCTAGCGAAACGATCCGTTTCTGTGAGAAACCCAGCAGTATTTATGCTATTATTTTACCTCTTAACAGACAAACGTGATCATCTCTGAGCTCCGCCATAACTTCCGCTAAGTGAGGTCAAATACGAGCGTGGTCATAGATATATCGATCGTAGATGCCTCATTCTACTGATCTGTGCACGCGCTAATGAGGCATCTACGTATACATCTATGACCACGCTCGTATTTGACCTCACTTGATGGAAGTTATGGCAGAGCTCAGAGATGATCACGTTCGACTGATAAGAGGTCAAATAATAGCATAATTACTGCTGGTTTCTCACAGAAACGGATCGTTTCGCTAGATAAGAGCCTTATTCATCGTCTGGTGTCGTTTAAAGCCCTTTGAAGCTGCACTGAAACTGTCATTTGGACCTTGAACCGTTTGGAGCCCATTGAAGTCCATTATATGGAGAAAAATCCTGGAATATTTTCATCAAAAACCTTAATTTCTTTTCGACTGCAGAAAGAAAGACATGGACATCTTGGATGACATGGGGGTGAGTAAATTATCAGCAGAAGTTTATTTGAAAGTTAACTAATCCTTTAATATTAATTCATGAAAATAGAAACGATGCACAAACTCCATGTGGGACCAATTACGAGTGACGCCTTGAAAACAGTCGACGTGCCCAGAGGAGAAACAGAAATAGAGAGAGAGAGAGGAAGAAGGTTAAACACAAACACAGAGACACAACGGAGGAAAGACACACGACACTCGGCAACACGACGGCTGCGCTCCGGTACCTCCAGCGCTACGCTAAAATCCACCATGGACACGCTGGTGCTGCGATGCCAGCACACATGAACCGTGGTATTACCGCGGTGAGGCGTCTGCCGCTCGAGAGACGTCCGAGAGGAGCTCAGGTCATCTTCTGATTCCTGGTCAGCGCTAGAGTCCTCAGGGGATTCTGGGAAATGTGGGAAGAACAGCCTTTTAAACAGCCATTGCACAAAAAAAGCAAACGTGTTTTGTGTACCATATGTACCATGTGGTAAAATATCGTGTTTCCAGGGACTTGCCATGGGAATATAAAGGGTACATGAATATGCACTGTAAAAAAAAAATCAGGTCTGCAATTGAAAATTTTCCAGTGAGCGATCAACATCAAGAAATTCAATTTGGCCAACTGAAAATGTTAGAATTTTAATTGAATTAAATTGCATCAATTCACAGAAATTCAATTTGGCCAACTGAAAAATTTAGATTGGAGAAAATGTTCAATTGGAGACCTGAATTTTTTTTACAGTGTGGTAATAATATCTCAGAGTACCACAGTATTACTCTGTGATCGCATCGCTGTGTTTTAGGGCTGCGCAATATATCGAAATTATCGAAAATGTACATATCGCGATATGCATATCGCAAGGGCACACAATATCTGAATGATTTAAATAGGATACTTCAACATTGTGAAAAGTGTACGTTTAAGGATGATGCATATAGCAGAGAATAGACAGTGAGCACATGACTGTTACTTATGTGACTTGCTTGACGTTAAAAAGAGTTATTAAACGCAATAACTTGCGAAAAACAACTCCTTGCAATCTCGTCTGACACACACACCGAAATGTGCGCACAAACCGTTCTTTTTTTGTGTCTTGTTACACACTCGAACTGTCAAATACACACACAGTTATGTCTTGATGAGTATTCATGTAAACGCAGTCGGTTATGCTTTAAGTGAAAGATATCATTTGGGGAAAGAAATAGATTTTACACACTATATCGTATTGCATATCGAATATCGCATTATTTAACAAGGATATCGCATATCGCATTTTTCTTCAATATCGCACAGCCCTACTGTGTTTTTTGTATGGTGTAG
Source organism: Gobio gobio (assembly GCF_949357685.1). NCBI lineage: Eukaryota > Metazoa > Chordata > Actinopteri > Cypriniformes > Gobionidae > Gobio > Gobio gobio. The sequence goes on along the minus strand of NC_137099.1, from coordinate 5,628,266 downwards.
TACAAGGATGGTGTCCGATAGTAATACCATGGTACTGAAATTCATGTGCAATGATATTTACTCCAAAGAACTTCCAAACATACCATGGCAGCATCAAGGTACAATGTCTGAAAAAACATGTATTTTTGTTACTTTGTGTGTACCATGTTTCATTTGGAAGTACCATGGTACTACAAAAGCAGCCCTTTTTTGTAAGCTGTTTTAGTTTTTATATATAAAAATATATACATTTTGTCCTGGTTAAAATTGCTTATTTCTCTGCATTTAAACATTCTTGGAAACATTCGGGGTAATGTAAGTACACGAGTCAAAAAAATAAAAGAAATAATATTGAGTGTAATGCATACAATAATTATTTAAAAATAACTATTAGTATTATCAGTATTTTGATATCTAATAAATAAACTACATAAATTAATACATTGAATAAATAACTTATAAACAATGATATATAAACAAATAAATAACAAACTCAGTTACTTAAATATATAAAAATAAATAAATAAATACCATGCATTTTTGTCACTTTGTGTGCTATGTTTCTTTTGGATTTATTAGACCATTAAATATTTTTGTAAGCTTATTTAGAGTTCTTATTTAAAATAATAATAATATTTATTAGTATATCTAATAAATAAAGTACATAAAATAAATCAATAAAAAATAAACCATGAAATATACATAAATAATAAATACACTACAATAAATAAATAAACTACACTAAATAAATAAACTACACTAAATAAATAAATAAAATAAACTACAATAAATAAACTACAGTAAATTAATAAACTATAATAAATAAACTACAGTAAATTAATAAACTACAATAAATAAACTACAGTAAATTAATAAACTACAATAAATAAACTACACTAAATAAATAAACTACACTAAATAAAATAAACTACAGTAAATAATAAACTACAATAAATAAACTACACTAAATAAAATAAACTACAGTAAATAATAAACTACAATAAATAAACTACACTAAATAAATAAAATAAACTACAATATATAAATAAACTACAGTAAATAAATAAACTACACTAAATAAATAAACTACACTAAATAAATAAATAAATAAAATAAACTACAGTAAATAATAAACTACAATAAATAAACTACACTAAATAAATAAAATAAACTACAATATATAAATAAACTAAATAAATAAACTACACTAAATAAATAAATAAAATAAATAAACTACAATAAATAAACTGTACTAAATAAATAAATAAACTACAATAAATAAATAAACCACACTAAACAAATAAACTAAATAAGTAAACCACACTAAATAAATAAACTACACTAAATAAATAAACAAACTAGATTAAAAAAAAAAAAAAAATCACACTAAATAAATAAATACAATAAACAAATCACACTAAATAAATAAACCAACTACATTAAATAAACAAATACATCACACTAAATAAATAAACCACACTTAATAAATAAATAAACTACACTAAATAAATAAATAAACTACACTAAATAAATATAATACACTAAATAAATAAAAAAAAACATGCATTTTGTTACTTATTGTGCCGCATGTTTCTTTTGGAAGTAGTTTTGGCACTAGTAAATAAACTACAGTAGATAAATAAAAGCATTTTATAGACATCACAGCACTCAATATAAAGCCGGTGGATGGAGTCCTTTGAAGTCTGCAGGTCAAATATCAGACAATGACAGTGAACAAAAACTCTGCAAATATATAGCAATAATATACAGTCACATCACCACAACGACATCAAACTCAACGTCCAGAGGACAGGAGCAATGCAAAGGAAGAAAAGCAGAAGAGACTCAGTGTGTGTGTGTGTGTGTGTGTGTGTGTGTGTGTGTGTGTGTGTGTGTGTGTGTGTGTGTGTGTGATCGGAGGACTGGAAACCTGTGAAACCTGCTCCCCTGTAAACAGCTCTGTTAATGCCATGAGAGCAAACTGTGTTCCGCATCATTCCATTAGACAGAAAAACATCAGCAAGCGTCAGTTATTAATAAGATAAGCACACAAAGGTCCAGCATTAGTATGTGTCAGATCAGTGTTTGACATGCAGGAGAGAGTGTGTGACTTACTGCCGTCAGTGAAACTGCTGGACAGAATCTCAGCCGAGGGGCCGTTGCATTTGTCCGCCAGCTCAATGGCCATCTTGATGTCCTCCACCCACTTCTCCATCTCAGACGCCGAGCTGTGGAGGCAATGAGGACGTTAGAGACGCAGCTCCTGTCAATCAAACTCAACTCAGACTGATGAGGAGCTCAACTAAACCACACAACACACAAGATTCACTGCATCATTACATGACTAGCATCATCATCATTAACATTATAAATGGTTAAATGTGTTTATTATTATTATTATTAATACATTTTCTTCTTCATATTATTATTAAATATATAATAATTAAATAATAATTATTAAATAAATATAATAACAATAAATGTTGCATAATAATTTAATCTGTTATCTTAAATATTCCAGGAAATAAGATTAAGTGCAAAAACATAATTAATGCATTAGAGGGTTAATATAATAAATACTATTATAACAATAATACATATTATAAACACAACAATATGATTATTGCTGTTGTTGTGGTTATATTACTATTATTATTATTATTAATACATTTTCTTCATATTATTATTAATATATAATAATTCAATAATAATACAATAATACTTATAAAAAATATAATAACAATAAATATTGCATAATAATTTAATCTGTTATCTTAAATATTCCAGAAAATAAGATTAAGTGCAAAAACATAATTAATGCATTAGAGGGTTAATATAATAAATACTATTATAACAATAATACATATTATAAACACAACAATATGATTATTGCTGTTGTTGTGGTTATATTACTATTATTATTATTATTATTATTAATACATTTTCTTCTTCATATTATTATTAATATATAATAATTCAATAATAATACAATAATAATTATTAAATAAATATAATAACAATAAATATTGCATAATAATTGAATCTGTTATCTTAATCTTATTTTCTGGAATATTTAAGTGCAAAAAAAATTATTCATGCATTAGAGGGTTAATATAATAAATAATATTATAACAATAATACATATTATAAACACAACAATATGATTATTGCTGTTGTTGTGGTTATATTATTATTATTATTATTAATACATTTTCTTCTTCATATTATTAATATATAATAATTCAATAATATACTATCATAATTATTAAATAAATATAATAATAAATATTGCATAATAATTGTATCTGTTATCTTAAATATTCCAGAAAATAAGATTAAGTGCAAAAACATAATTAATGCATTAGAGGGTTAATATAATAAATACTATTATAACAATAATACATATTATAAACACAACAATATGATTATTGCTGTTGTTGTGGTTATATTATTATTATTATTATTATTATTAATAAATATATAATTATAACATGGACACAAATAGTAAAACAAAAACAACAGTACTCTTATTATTGTTGTTTTTGTTGTTATTATTATTTACCAATATATTTAATAATAATATAATTATTATTACCCTTAGTGTTATTAAAATTATTATTAAACATATAATAATATATAATAAAATAACAACAACTAATAATAATAATAATAATAATAATAATAATATAATTATTAAATAAATATAACCTTAAATATAGCATAAGAATTTAATATAATAAATAATATAACTATAATAAATAATATTATAGCAACAACAGCCTATTACTAGTGTTATTATTATTATTAATAAATATATCATATATAATGAAATAATAAAACAACAACAATAATATAATTAATGTTGTTGTTTTCGTTGTTATTATTTAATTGTATATTTATACATCTCAAAATAAAGGAAGTCATTTTATTCCACATGGAAATGAGCGGAAATAAGTGAATACAGCCACTTATTTACATGAGATAAAGATAAAGCTGTGGTTATTTTAACAGATATAATCACTGCCGTTTCAAATGTTTGCGTCATTTTCTTCTTTGCATTTTTTGAGCGGTGATGTAATGTCTTGCTCTTGTAAATACATGCCAGCATTTCAGTAATAAAAGACTAGATCTTTAAAATGCATCCAAATTACAGCGAAGCACAACCGTACGGTGCTCTGCAGGGGTCAAAAAGGATGTAAACTGTGATTTCTGAAGTGATATATTCTTGATATACGTCTAGTGTCCTGGTTAAAATTGCTTATTTATCTGGATTTAAACATTCGGGATAATGTAAGTACACAAGACAACAACATATATAACACTGATCTAGTGGTTTTTGGATATTTTAATCCAAAAATCGTCCATATTGTGCCTTTAACCTCATACAACATTACATTCTGGATGGGTTTACCTGGCGGCCACGACCACAGACTGCCGCTGTCCGAACAGAGTGAATGAATGCGGGACGCCCCACTCGTCCTCACTTTCACGAATCTACACACACACACACACACACACACACACACCAAGAGGAAAGAGTAACACACCGGTTAGTATCATGTTGACCTAGTGGACGAATCTTAAAGGGTTAGTTCACCCAAAAATGAAAATTCTGTA
>NC_137099.1:5593058-5618058 GCF_949357685.1 Gobio gobio | reverse complement strand
TAAACTACTGTGACACATTGAGGAGTGTGTCTGTTATGATTGGCACAGGTTGTACACATTCCTGACACCAACACACACACACACACACACACACACACCTCTATCTGAAATACGCACCACTGAGCCAGTCGCTGCTCCACGTCTTTCAGGAAGGTCTCGTGGAATTTGTACACCGGTTCGAAATTGGCAAATATGAGATTTCTCAAGGAATCCGCCATGGCCTCATCCTTCCCGATGGACTTCTGAAAGGACTGAAATCACATGGAAAAGGAAGAGAAACATAAGAACCGGGATTATCAGCGATGCTTTCATGCACCAAAAACAGTTATAAAATCATTAAAATCATTTTCCACTTTCTCTTGTTTTTGCTGCAGTACCTTTTAAGACTTTTTTGGATAAACTGAGAAGCGTGATTATTTTTGGTTTGTTTCAAACAGAGATCATGATTCCTGTACAATTCTGAACAAAAAACTAAACAAAATAACATGTCATTTACATTTAGGCTCTGACAAAATGTTAATTGCTGCAGTCTATTTAAAACATTTAATTACTCTGAATTAATTATGTTTGTGAATGATTCAATGACATTAAGACTTCACTTGTTTCATTACTGGATGAATCAGCATTTTTGAACAAATCTCTTGAATGAATGATTCAATGACTCACTCATAAAGACTTCACTTGTTTCATGACTGGATTAATCAGCGTTTTTGAAAGAATCTCTTGAATGAATGATTCAATGACTCACTCGTGAAGACTTCACTTGTTTCATTACTGGATGAATCAGCATTTTTGAACAAATCTCTAGAATGAATGATTCAATGACTCACTCATAAATACTTCACTTGCTTCATTACTTAATGAATCAGAACTTTAGAACAAATCTCTTGAATAAATGATTCAATGACTCACTCATAAAGACTTCACTTGCTTCATTACTTAATGAATCAGCACTTTTGAACAAATCTCTTGAATGAATGATTCAATGACTCACTCATAAAGACTTCACTTGCTTCCTTACTGAATGAATCAGCACTTTTGAACGAATCTATTGAATTAATGATTCAATGACTCACTCATCAAGACTTCACTTGCTTCATTACTGAATGAATCAGCACTTTTGAACGAATCTATTGAATTAATGATTCAATGACTCACTCATTAAGACCTCACTTGCTTCATTACTGAATGAATCAGCACTTTTGAACGAATCTCTTGAATGAATGATTCAATGACTCACTCATAAAGACTTCACTTGTTTCATGACTGGATTAATCAGCGTTTTTGAAAGAATCTCTTGAATGAATGATTCAATGACTCACTCATTAAGACTTCACTTGCTTCCTTACTGAATGAATCAGCACTTTTGAACGAATCTATTGAATTAATGATTCAATGACTCACTCATTAAGACTTCACTTGCTTCATTACTGAATGAAACAGCACTTTTGAACGAATCTATTGAACTAATGATTCAATGACTCACTCAAAGACCTCTCTTGCTTCATTACTGAATGAATCAGCACTTTTGAACAAATCTCTTGAATGAACGATTCAATGACTCATAAAGACTTCACTTGTTTTGTCAATGGATGAATCCTTTTCTATAAACAAATCCCTTGAATTAATGATTCAATGACAAACTCATAAAGACTGAATCAGTGTTTTTTAAACTAATCTCTTGAATTAAGGATTCAATTACAAATACATTTTTAACAGTCACTTGTCTCCACCTACTGGACTGGTGTAAAGATTTAATTGATACAATCGTTATTTGAAGCGTCAAGTCACTTTCAAAAGGTGATTTGCTAGCATAGTGTTTTCATCCGAACTATACACTTTTATCCTAGTTCTTCTGTGATAATATGAATATTTGTAACAGAAATAATGATACTGTGTGGTTTAAAAAACAAAGGCAAATTGTTGTCATTTAGGAATGAGATTGCATGGGTGTTTGAATCGAGATTGATTAATCATTAAAATGACTACTAAATGGCTACTAAATAGGTGTTGATATGTAAATGTGGGTGGTCATATGTTAATGAGCTCATTGTGCTGTCTTTTTCCACAACCACAATGTTCTGGATGAGCTGTGGAGGAACGTCTACTTCATCAAACTCTTTCAAAATCAAGTTTCCATGAAATGACCCTTTACAGTTAATGGAGGAGCACATCAATCCTTTGAAGCCTTTGTAGACATTTTCCACCGTCATCGCATCAAACATGAAATCACACATTCTAAAACCATTTGACTACTTCATACAGATCCAAACATGAACAGATGAGCAGCCGTGGGCATTTCCACAGACAGTGTGATGACTATCTCAAACAGACTCTGACGTGATGACTGAAGAATCCCTGAATAAAGAGTCTTTGTCTCCTCATTCTCATGTTCTGGATCCTGAAAGACTTGTCCATCAGGACTGCAGACCTTACACAAAATGTATTGTGATTCTATACCATTTTGATTAACAGGCAACCACCTATCACCCTAGCAACCATCAGAAAAAGGCATAGCAATGCCCTACTCAACACCAGGACCAAAAAAGTTCTGTGTACTGGAACACCCTAGCTTTGTAGTGCCGCACACTTCACAGGCTTCACACACTTTAAAGATGGCTGTGTCGAGATCTAGAAGGTGTTTAAACTGTTGAACAGATGCAGCTGTAATAACGTGAGCAGACGGGTGGGTGGGAGTGGAAGTCTGGGATTCAAACAGCAGCCTCAGATCTCAAAGCCAAAAGGAAATATTTATGAGACGTGTAAACGTGTCGCCCTGTTGCTTCTTTCCTCTACCTTGTAAGACATCAAAGAGACACGGTACACCACCGACGTACAGACAGGAGGAGGCAAACAGCAAAAGAACAATGACTACTCCTTATCTTCAATTCTCCAGTCAACCTTTCATTTGTAAATGAATAAAGACATGTACTCTCAAACGTCCTAATTTATTTATTTTGTTTAGTGTAACATCGTGTTAACATTCCTAAAGGATGTCAAAAAATAATATATATATATATACACACACACACAGGTGCTGGTCATATAATTAGAATATCATCAAAAAGTTGATTTATTTCACTAATTCCATTCAAAAAGTGAAACTTGTATATTATATTAATTCATTACACACAGACTGATATATTTCAAATGTTTATTTCTTTTAATTTTGATGATTAAAACTGACAACTAATGAAAATCCCAAATTCAGTATCTCATAAAATTAGAATATTACTTAAGACCAATAAGAAAGAAAGGTTTTTTAGAAATCTTGGCCAACTGAAAAGTATGAGCATGTACAGCACTCAATACTTAATTGGGGCTCCTTTTGCCTGAATTACTGCAGCAATGCCGCGGCATGAGGAGATCAGTCTGTGGCACTGCTCAGGTGTTATGAGAACCCAGGTTGCTCTGATAGTGGCCTTCAGCTCTTCTGCATTGTTGGGTCTGGCATATCACATCTTCCTCTTCACTTAAGGTTAAGGTCAGGCGAGATTGCCGGCCAATTAAGATCAGGGATACCATGGTCCTTAAACCAGGTACTGGTTGCTTTGAAACTGTGCAAGTCCTGTTGGAAAATGAAATCTGCATCTCCATAAAGTTGGTCAGCAGCAGGAAGCATGAAGTGCTCTAAAACTTCCTGGTATACAGCTGCGTTGACCTTGGACCTCAGAAAACACAGTGAACCAACACCTGCAGATGACATGGCACCCCAAACCATCACTGACTGTGGAAACTTTACACTGGACCTCAAGCAACGTGGATTGTGTGCCTCTCCTCTCTTCCTCCAGACTCTGGGATCCGGATTTCCAAAGGAAATGCAAAATTTACTTTCATCAGAGAACATAATTTTGGACCACTTTTTTTCCTTTTTGTCTTTAGCCCAGGCGAGATGCTTCTGACGCTGTCTGTTGTTCAAGAGTGGCTTGACACAAGGAATGCGACAGCTGAAACCCATGTCTTGCATACGTCTGTGTGTAGTGGTTCTTGAAGCACTGATTCCAGCTCCAGTCCACTCTTTGTGAATCTTCTCCATATTTTTGAATGGGTTTTGTTTCGCAATCCTCTCCAGGGTGTGGTTATCCCTATTGCTTGTACACTTTTTTCTACCACATCTTTTCCTTCCCTTCGCCTCTCTATTAATGTGCTTGGACACAGAGCTCTGTGAACAGCCAGCCTCTTTTGCAATGACCTTTTGTGTCTTGCCCTCCCTGTGCAAAGTGTCAATTGTCGCCTTTTGGACAACTGTCAAGTCAGCAATGTTCCCCATGATTGTGTTGCCTACAGAACTAGACTGAGAGACCATTTAAAGGCCTTTGCAGGTGTTTTGAGTTAAATAGCTGATAAGAGTGTGGCACCAGGTGTCTTCAATATTGAACCTTTTCACAATATTCTAATTTTCTGAGATACTGAATTTGGGATTTTCCTTAGTTGTCTGTTATAATCATCAAAATGAAAAGAAATAAACGTTTGAAATGATCAGTCTGTGTGTAATGAATTAATATAATATACAAGTTTCACTTTTTTAATGGAATTAGTGAAATAAATCAACTTTTTGATGATATTCTAATTATATGACCAGCACCTGTATATATATATATGTATGTATGTATGTATGTATGTATGTATGTATGTATGTATGTATGTATATATATATATATATATATACATACAGACTTTCATGTGTGCACAAGAAACTTTTTGAATAGTTTCTTACGAGAGACTATTGTACGATCACGAGAGACTATCGCATGCGCTCTAGAAACTATTGCTTGCTCATGAGAAATGCCGAGCAACACCCTAGCAACAACTTATTAACACTCTAGCAACCAACTAACCAAAGAAAATGTAGCAACTGCCTAGCAACACTCACAGTACCTTAGCAACTGCCTTGCAACCTTTAGTACATGGGGGGGGGGGGGGGGGGTCACGCAAACAGAACACCGTAAAAACTGCCTAGCAAGAGCAACAGTCTTCCACCCTTGTTAGCAGCATATACTCACTTTTTTTCAGACAATGTAATAATATTTTGTCTGCCCGTGAAACTGGGGTAAGAGAAAGTAGTTTTAAAAATAATGCAAAATGTAAATAACAGCAAAAGTCACAGCAGGAATGTCCCAGATAATCCATTAGAGTTTGAGTGAGGATTTAAAGGGTTAGTTCACCAAACAATAAAAATTCTGTCATTAATTTCTTACCCTCATGTTGTTCGACACCCGTCAGACCTCCGTTCATCTTCAGAACACAAATGAAGATATTTTAGTTGAAATCTGATGGCTCTGAAAGGCCTCCATTGGCACAATGGCACGGTTCACTCTCAAGACCCTTAAAAGGTACTAAAGACGTCGTTACAAAGTCCATCTCACTACAGTGGTTCTACAATAACTTTATGGAGTGACGAGAATAGTTTTTGCGCGCAAAAAAACCCTAAATAACGACTTATATAGTGATGACACGGCATCATGAAGCTTCGAAGCGTTATGAATCAGTGAGTCGAATGATGATTCGGATCGCGTGTCAAACCTCCAAACTGCTGAAATTTGCCGATCCAAACTGCTGAATCGACTCACTGATTCATAACTAAATTCATAACAGATTTCAACTAAAATATCTTCATTTGTGTTCTGAAGATGAACGGAGGTCTGACGGGTGTCGAACGACATGAGGGTGAGAAATTAATGACAGAATTTTCATTTTTGGGTGAACTAACCCTTTAATGTTGACACAGAGGAAGACCACATACATCCTGAAAACACACAGAGCACATGAGCGAGTATTACAGTCTTACCACAGTGATGACCTCCAGATCCTTCAGGTACGTTCTCTCTGTGGTCAGGAGCTCTTTGGCAATGAAGTACGCTTTATCAGTCGGGAACCTCTGTGAGCAGGACAGAGGGACAAAAAGAGAAATTCAATTAAATTAAATCAAATTAGTGCTGTTAATAGTACTAATTATTTGCACAATTTTCTGTAATTAATCATGATTAATCGCACCTAACATTACATTTTTTAAATATTATGTTGGAATACTTTCACATTGAATCTCCAAAATAAACGTAAATAACAAAGACGATATATTTTTAATGGCATCTTTTTACTAAGCACTATAAATGAAAGCCAGTATCACTGACACCAATACTAATATCTCTATTAAATGGATTTCCCCACCCTCAATTTTAGACATTAATTACAGCCATTCAACATTACAGTATAATTGAAAGCTATCAATTTTAACATTTAATAGGCTTTAAAAAAATATAACAATTTTAATTTAAGTGAACTTAAAACAATCCTCACATAAACCCGTTGTAATAAATGTAACATTTAGCTTTGCCTTTAAAATATGAGGGAAAACACAAGGGTTTTTTCAGGTCCAGATGTTTAACTGCCAGCAAAAAAAATATGTTTTTGTTGTTTTTGACCCATGTAACCTTGTAAACAGTAGTCTTCCAGGTATATATATACAGAAAATGAATAAGCAAATACTGCACAGTACTCACTTCATAAACGATAAATTGAATATAGATGAATCCTGGGTTTTGCAGTGCATTGTGGGACTTTAGAAAGCGAACGTATCAGTGCACTGGAAGGATTGTGTGATTGAGACATCCCTTAAAATGGCAGACTCCCTGATCAGTGCCCTGACTACTGAACTAGGAAGCTGATTGAGACGCACCCCTTAATTTTCACTGAAACAGGAAGACAGGGCGGGGCATATCAAGCAGCCCCTCCCCTTTTTATAAACAGCCAATAGCGTTTAGTTTATATCGCAGCCGTTGAGCTCGGTAAAGTCACAGTTTCCTCTTAATCTCTAACCGTTTCTCCTCCTAATCTCCTCCATTTATCTTTCAAATACAGCATTCTGTGCAGAACCTGATCTTTACTTAATATCCTAATGATTTTTTGGCATAACATTTTTTTGGATAATTTTGACCCATACAATGTATTGTTGGCTATTGCCACAAATATACCCGTGCGACTTATGACTGGTGTTGTGCTCCAGGGTCACAGATTTGATCCTCACTTATTTCTGTCACTTACAGAGCGACGTCTAAAAGTAAAACTCTCACTGTTCACTGAGCCGCTCACTCTGCCGCTACATAATCTGCCCTAAATAGACAGGAATTTAGGCTGCGTTTATCTAGGTCTCCTATTCTGAGGCATCCACAGAGACACTGGACGAAAAAGCAGTGGCACTTGTGATGAGAAAACAGCCTTTCCACTTCTCATGATAACCTTAATTTGTCTAGAGCACCTTCAATTCAAGTACAGTGAAATGTTAAGAGGAAATTAGCCGAGGGTCCTAGAAATCGACTGTTGTGTTAATGAACCTGAAGGTTGAATTGGCTGACAAAAACAATTACAGGGTCCAAATGTATCTTTTTGCCATAGAAAAAAGAAACTAGCTGGCCTTAAGTATATATTCGCAAGAAAACACAAGACAACTAGTGGCAATATATTGGTCAGGCACATTTATCAGCCAATATTTGATTTTTATGAGTGCATTTTGAGTAAATACCGAGTAAAATAAAGCTCTCCAGTTAATTTCAGTGATCCTTTTTGCATGTGCACGTTTTATTTATTTAATGCCATATCAGCATCAGTTGTACAAATTAAAACAACCATAATAAAACTTCAATAAATACAATTAAATAGAATAATTGAACAATATCTTTCTTTTCTGAACACATACCCAATTATGAAAGGGTGTGCACACTTATGCAGTTAGTTATTACATTTTTTTTCTTTTTTTCTCTGAAATGTGCCACTTTCGCTTCAGAGACATTGCATAGGTTGTCATTTTTTTATTAGACGTGCAAAAGTTCTTGCCATGATTTGTCTACATCACAAAAACCAGCTGTTTTACCAGGGGTGTGTAGACTTTTAATGATAGTATATTATATAGCAGGGGTGTCCAAACGCAGTCCTGAAGAGTTTAGCTCCAACTTGCCTTGAAAGGTTTCCAGTAAGAAATCCGTAACTACTTACTACATAGTAGGTGAAAAACAGTATGTGACAAAAGAAGCGTGTCTGAATTCACAGTACTCATAAAATAGAAGGCAAAAAGTACCCAGATGACCTACTACTTCTGGTGAGATAGACATTTTACTATCCCACGGGCCACGAGAGATGATTTGTGAATGGCAGTGAAGCGACGCAGCTGACGCTGGTAGGTCACATGATAAAGACAACATGGAGAATGTAGTACGTCCGGATTACATTCATACTACACACACTCATACTGTATAGAACATACTTTTTTAGCTGTCGTTAAAGGGTTAGTTCACCCAAAAATTATGTCAAACCCTCATGTCAAACCCGTAAGACCTTCGTTCATCTTCAGAACACAAATGAAGATATTTCAGATGAAATCCGAGAGCTCTCTGACCCCTCCATAGACAGCAACACAATGGCCACTTTCAAGGTCCAGAAAGGTAGTAAAGACATCATTAAAATAGTCCATGTGACTCCAGTGGTTCAACCCTAATGCTATGAAGAGACGAGAAGAGTGACACCAAAAGAGAAGTATTTTGTCACTTCATAACATTAAGGTTGAACCACTGGAGTCACATGGACTATTTTAATGATGTCTTTACTTCATTTCTGGAGCTTGAAAGTGTCAATTAAATGGCTGTATATGGAGGGGTCAGAAAGCTCTCGGATTTCATCAGAAATATCATCATTTGTGTTCTGAAGATGAACGAAAGTTTGACATGAGGGTGAGGAATTAAATGACAGAATGTTCAACTTTGGGTGAACAAACTCTTTAAATAATTACTTGTTCAAAATAAGTACTTACTCAAGAGAATATGTGATTTCGAGACGCATCTGATGAGGTGGTTCAGGTGTGTTTAACTGGGGTTGGAGCTGGACACCCCTGTTTTATAGTATATCGCCAGGGCTTGACATTTAACACCCGCCAACCGGGTGGATATATATATTATATACACCAATCAGGCAAATTCGCCGTGGGATTGTTGGTAATATTGTGCATAATTTGACTCATTCCCACAGAGTTTGTTCTCACACCCTAAGTGCACGGATATAAAGCCGCCTCTCAGCACTAAATAGAGTTATTTTTCGCTTATTGTGCGCAGTCAAAAACACACACAATAATGTCAAAATGCCGGTCTTGGCGAGTATTCACGTAAACACAGTCAGTTCTGTTTTAAGTGAAAGTAAACAGTTGAGAAAGAAAATGCATGTGTAACAGCGTAATGGGTCTTAAAGTGACAGCAGCCTAATATACCTGCACACAAATTATGAGATAATATTAAAAATATCTATAAGAAAACTTGATTGAGAAAACGTGAAAACTTTTCTTTTTATAAGGAAAGCCATTGAAAATGCTGAGTAGATTCCGATTCTGATTCTTATCGATTCCTAATTTAGATTCCAAAAAACCTTAGATATCATTCACATTTATTATTAGGCTATTATTGCAAAGTATTTCATTGCAGCTGAATACCATGAACAAAAATCAACAGGCTAGCAACTTTTCCCTATGGTTTAAAAATACCATAGCAAAAAAAAAAAAAACCTAATATAAATTTCAAGCATTATGAAAGACAACCCTCAGTAATTAAAAAAACAACAAATAATCAAATGAGCAATTGCACAAATAAATACAATTGAACAAAGATATGATTGAAACATTTTCAGGTCGGTACAGAAACCGTAATCAAATGTAAAATAACACTGCACTTTATTGATAAAAATATAGGCTTTACATTACAAATATAGTTTAAAGTTATTCCGTCTAGAACAACGAGTACATTTTCTCATCTTTTGTTGTTTGATTAACGTTATCATAGAGACGGCATCAAGAAAATCTGCCGTCAACGACATAACCGACTGTGTTTACGAGAGTATTTTGACATTTTTGTGTGTATTTGTCCATTCGCGTGCGGTGCAAAAAGACGAGGAAGAGAACTTTATCACGCACTATTCATTCACTATGAGAAGCCGTTCTGTGTGCATGTGTGTGTGTGTCTACAGCAGAGAAAACATTGCTCGCGTTATTATATATTACAATAAAATGCGCAAACAGTAACGATAAGCGGAATCGAAATGCGCATTTCTTATCGAATCATCAGTTCTGGGCAATTTGGAACCGGTTCTAAAATGGAACCGGTTCTCGATACCCTTCCCTAGTGGCTAATAACTTTGGAAAACCACTAGCCACAGTAGCTGGTAAGCAAAATGTCAAGCCCTGTTTATAACATTATTGCTGAAAACCAATCACTATCATTAGCGAGGATGGTGCTTATCATCTCTATATCAACACTATTCCCTCCCTCCCTTCCTTCCTCCCGCCCCAAAAGACAAACCTTCCTCCGAACCTCGTCCTCGTCGTCTGTGCGGACGAAGCCGGCCTCGGTCAGTAAAGGGGTGGTGAGAGGAGACGGCTGCCGTCCATCTGGACTCTGGCCGAGGCTGAGACTCTGTTTCTGGCCATTTACCATCACCCTGCCTGCAGACGGTGACTCGCTGTGCTGAGGGCTCCTGGAAACTGGACCTACAGGAGAACAGGCAGGTCATGCCAGAGCCTTGAAGTAATGCAGACTTGGTTATCAAATAGCAATGGATTAGTTGGACTTACTGCACTTAGTAAATGCAATCGAATACAAAGGTATAATAACATGCAGTAAAACTACCCTGCTGAAAAAGCAGCCAAGCAAGCATTTAGACCAACAGTTTTACCAAAAACTGCATGGATATGATGGTCCAACCAATTCATGCCAGTTTAAGCTGGTCTTTTCTGCAGGGTAGTTTTGGCATTTGTATCCGTAACACTACTAGTTAAGATTCTGGATTTATCAAGATCACTGCCAAGTGGTGAAGCTGCACAGCACATTGTGTTTAGAAATGGACTACGGCTGACAGCGCCACATCGGGATCCAGACATGAGTTAGTCACACCATCCCAGTCTGGGATTTCCGCCTGAGGACACTGCCGAGATACATAACACACTCCCTGGGTGATGGGGAGGGGAACATGTTTCATCTTCAGACCACTACATTCACTACACAAGTACATTCAAATACTTGCCCAACAACGTTTCGTGTCCCCATGCCTTGGCACGAATGGGATGCGACATGCGAACCGGGACATTTCAAATGCACCGAGTGTCCACAGCGCAGCCATTATTGAGGAAGATGGAAGAGCCGCAAATCTGGTGACAAAGGCCTCGTGGTGGCACGCACACATGCAAAACAAACAACTAGAACGACTACGGCTACTCTACCACAAGACAAGACACACGAGGGGGGCGCTAACATCTAAGGGTGACCGTCAGGCATCGGAGTAAACATCTGGAGTCCCGCTTCACAAGTACCAAGTTTTATTGCTACTAATACACATTCATTTACAATGTTAAAGTGTTCCAGAAATGAATGAGACAAGGGAAGAGTACTCAAAAGGGTTTGGAGTAGTAAAAAAACCAACAGACATCAATCATACAGAACCAGAGAAAATCTTGCAACTTTAGAATTTTAGAAAGGATTTCCAACAGGGAGGAATAGTTAAAAAGGCTAACAGGTGTGATCTTTCCATTGCTTACCTGGTTATTCGATACAGTCTAGATGTTTTGTAAACACATACACTTATGGTTAATTGTTTTGCATATGCGCCACAGTGATAGCACTGTTAATTATGAGTAAGTATTGTAAGTACAGTGACAATATATCACACAAACATATCTTTTCGTGTACCTCAGCAACGTACAAAAATCAGGAGGAATCACAGGTTGAAAAAGAGTGAATCATTCAATACTGCTAGGATACTCTGGTAAAACCTAAAAGAAAGTTAAATCACATTTTAGTGTAACTTACAAAAAGCTAGGAATGCTACTTTGGTCGCTGACAATGATAAATTACAGATCATTGGGAACGCTGGGAGAGTGAAGATTATATACATTCAACAGTGGCGTAAACTAACGCTTTCCAATAAATATCGTCAATGCTTTCTTTTCATGTAACGGGCCCAAAAAATGCAGTGGTCCTGCAAATGGCTTCACAAACACTTCCGAAAACGTTTCACTGACATGCAAAAGTAAAGAATACTTCTCAAAAGAACCGGAAATGTTGGCATTTGGAAAAAAAGAAAATATTATATTGTGAAACTTATACTATGCAAGTATGTGAGTGCAAATGCTTTCCCTAATTCATCAGAACACAATAAGCAAAGTAGCCTGGCTCTGCCCTCCTACGTACTTCCGCTCAATTTTCATTTTCCTTCAGTTCTCCGTCTGGGATTGCGGTATATTCTCTGGTTTTCTCCGCTCAAATTTTTACCCGGTCCAATCAGCGAACAGAGGGAGTGAATCCGAAATCGCCCCCTAAACCCTCAATCACTATACCCTATGTTATCCACTAATGTAGGAGTGAATGAAAACGAGTGTGTGAAGTCGGACAGCCACTGTGTGTACATCGGCTGTACACTCGTTATTGCGGTGCAATGTGGGATTGAATGAGTGCACTCAATAACGTCCACTATAGTTTCGGACACAACTACAAATGGCTGTCCCTTCAAATAATGCCCTATTTAAGGGTTTAGGGGGCGATTTCGGATTCAGCGGTTTGAGATGACATGCGTCACGACCAAGCGTTAGCGATTGGTTATGGCAGATACAGAGTGGCTCTGGGAAGATCCAATAGTTTTAAACTTCAACAGAGTTCCCGCCTTCAAGGAAGTTAACTCTTGTCAATGGAGAGTGGCCAGACTCTCTGTACAAATGATTTAGTCTGGTAGAACCAGCCTATGAGCAAAGAGCGAAAGTGCAAAAGCGTCTGGATAAAAGGTCCAATAGAACATAAGTTGAAGGACATTTTGAACAGCTCTTGGAAACCTTCCTAATCTTTTCAGACTTCACATGCTGAGCCTCAAAACAAGTTTCTTACTCCGAGTCTGTCCAAATCTCACCTACATCCATCTCCACTTCAAAAGACCACTGCATTTTAATGGGCCCATGTCAATGTCAAAGTCTTTCACAACAGGACAGGGCAGCAAAATGCTGGAGACAAGGAGAGGTTGACATGCTTCCAGAGGAGAGGGAAAAAAGACAAGGTGAGGCATTCCAGAGATTCATGCTGCAAGAACAGTGCTGACATTGGGCAGGAGACGTCTTAAGAGCAATGCAACCTGAGCACAGGTTAATATACTCAGAAATCGAGTGAACATCAAGCATTGCAAACGCACCGCAGACAGATGACATTGATGAGGCGTGCCAGAGATTCAGCAATTTGCTTAGGAAAAAAGAAATAAAGCAGCGAAGCAAAACAAAATAATATGAGATCTTTGCAATGCCGTATTTTTTTTAAGGAGTGATGCATGCTGGGAAATGGGCAAGCAAACATGACAATGCCACCAGATCGGCACCCCAAGTACAAACACCAAAGACACAGGAAACTTCTACCAGTTCCCAAAAAACACAAGGAGACAATAACAAAGCTTGCTTATCTCATGTTTCATCTACAAAATCTCTTAATTTATCTAATATACCACACACCACCAAAGCAGTATTATCTATTTATATGACAATACAAGCTTAGTTCAAGTTTATTCACAAGTTATCCATTGGAAAATTAAAAGATGCAACTGTAAACCAGCTAGCCTAGCTGTGACAGTCAAAGCCACACAATAGTGATTTTATATATTGCTATCGCATAACAACATTAGCTGACATAAGTCTCTGAAAGCTATGGCTAACAGAGAAGTATTTACAGATTAAGTAAAGGTATGGCATCTTTCAGTATTTTTGTAATTCTTTCATTCTACAAGACTGATAAAGAAGAAATATGTCACAATGTTAAACGTTTGGCAATACTCATGACTAATCAACCGGTTAGCAGTAATATGGGTAACTTTTTTAGCTGTCTAATTACGGTTGCAGAGGGGCTACAAAATTTCCAGTAAATTTCCAGAAACTTTCCCCCCAGATTTTGGAAAGTTTCCAAAAATTCCAAACGTTTCTGGAAACTTTGCAACCCTAATTCAAATCAGCTTTCATTCTCTACAACAGACATGGCACTTTGCAATCAATCTGAAGTTAATCTTCAAAGAGTAATAGTTATGAATATTAACATATTTGAAATATTAAAGTATTTCCTTTAGGCAGAACACGGTCTTCTTCCTAAACAATCCAAATATTGCCATCATAACTTCCTCTTGTTCATCTTGAAATGTCAATTAGTGCCACTACATACAATTACCAAACACTGCCCGTATCAGCCAAACACATAGCAGTGCCCCAATTGGTTAATGCTATTTCAGGCCATACTAGCGGCACAGGAACTACACAACGCACCTTTAGGTATCTTGACTGGGCCTCCAAGTAGCAAAATGGGTGTATAGTCAACCAACAACCAGGCACACTTCATCTTCTCTAGCAGTTAAAGCACTGCTCCCCGTCCTCATCATTGATGGGATAACTGTAGCCATCTTCTCCACCTTGGCCCTCGTCCTCTAATTGGAGACTGCCAAAGGAGAACTTGTTTCGGGGCATAGGGGAGGAATTGGCTGCCCCAGGGTTTCCGTAGACTAGGGGCTGACTGAAAGAGTTGCTGCCAGCATCTGACTCTGTATCACTAGACTCCGTCCCACTACTAGTGGAACCATCGATCATATGAACTGGGCTACTGTGGTCGTTAGCACTCAGTCGGCTTCCATAGAGTCGCTGGACATTGGTGGACCGAGCTTGGCTAGGTGCTCCAAACCCGTTAGCAGCAACACGCCGCTCTAGGGCGGCCATGCGTTCAGCCCTTGAGACCACCGATCGCGGCTCATTGGCGGGGGTTGAACTCAACTGGCTCAGAATCATGGGGTCAGTGTCGGAACGGTTGCGCATGCCGTTTTGGAGTTTCTGCAAGTGTGGGGATCGACTGACAATTGGGGAGTAGCTCCCATAATGTTGAGCCTCGCTGCCGGATCGGCCATTGGTAAGGTAATGGCTGCCGTCATCCCAGCGGCGACGGCCACTATAGCCGATCTGCTCTGAAGGGTTCACGGAGTTGGTTTTCTGGAAACTGCTCATCACCGGACTACAGTTTGCACTCCGGGAACCAACTATGCGACCGGAAGGTGACACCAGACCACGTCTATCCATACCTTGAAACAATTCATCCACCAAAGTACTGCTCAGGGGTAGAGCGCGTGGTGATCCGTTACCACAAAACGACCCATTAGACAATTGACTACCACTGAAGGTGTCTGAACTCTGCACCAACCGATGGGTGATCAAAGGAGACTCCCTAAATCTAGACTTGCTTGCCCCTTGTCCATTGTGCTGACCGTTTCCATAACCATTACTCTTGGTCGTTCTACGGCCGGTTGGCTCAACCTCATCATTGTCATGTGTGTGGGAGTGAGACCTGGTGACGCGGCCTTTGACCACATCATATTCGCTATCTATGTCACTGCAGTCGATGTAAGGTATCGAGGAGTTGCTACCCTTGGCAGCATGCGATGCTAGACCTGTGCTCAGATGCTCGGCCTGCTGCTTGGATGGGGACGGCTTTAATCGAGCATCTGCCTCATCATGGGTCCCGTTTCGGCATCCGTTGGTCTGTGAGGTTAGGCTCCCAGTGTAACGCTGGAGAGACGGGTTTTCAACAGTCACTTGGGTGCGCCCAAGAGGCGAGTCCGCCTGCTGTCCTGAAGCACTGGCATTGCTCTGCAACATGGACAATGCAAAGATGTGAGAATGAAGAGGATGAGAGGCATAAATGTACATTTCAACAAGAAAATGCAAGCCATTTAAAATACCAGGATTAAAGTTACCAGAGGCAGAGCAAGTCATTACAATTTGGTGGAAAATGTACTTTGAAAAAACTTGCAAAGATGAAACGTTCAAGACAAGACCAGTAATGTGTATTAAGAAAGTGATCGGGGGTCAATTCTGATGCTGACTTTAAGCTTGCATAATATGGGTTATTTGAATGCATGTAAAGTTTTAAAGTTAGATTACACTCACCTCTCCTTGACCCTCAGTACTCATCCTGGCTGGGAATGCAGAAAGATCACTGTTGGACTGAATTTTACTGCGTTTCCTGATGATGGAAGATTGGAAACAATTAGCAAGGAGTTTTTCCAAGGGGATCTCCTCACTAGGTTCAAAATGGGCCCCTATTTCCACTCAGCATGTGGATTTTGGCTGAATGGATTACTGTATGATAATGTAAAGGCCTTGACTACTGAGCAGGGATTACAATGATACTGCTAAACAACAACTAGATTTTTACATCTATCCTTTGTAACAAATCCTTCCCTCGCGGGTCAAAATGACCCGAAGCTCTAAAATAAGATTTTTTTGGGGGGTTCGGAAAGCTTATTTAATTTCATTTTGATAATATTTTTTTCTTTTTTAATGCAATTTTTTGTTATTTTTCATTTGATTTACCTTTAAATGACTAGGTTTTATCAATAAATAATAAATGAATAATAATTTAAGCGCATTCTTTCAACTTAAATTAAAAAAAGCACCATTTCATGCATAACCCTGTAAATTCAGTTCAAAATATCTCACAATGGGTGACTCTGTCGACTTCTTTTTTTTTTTTTATTAATAAATATAACATGATATTTCATGATTCTAGTCACTAGACGCCCTTATAGCTCTATATGGAGACCATGAGCTGTTCCGCTGGGTCCTAAAGTAAGTTTCATTCAGATTGTTTTCATCAGTACTCAGCATGTTCTAGAGTCTCATGCCTTCATTTGTGTGTGTGTTCATTCTGGATTGTGCCAGATTTTTTTATATTTTTTTGGCAAATAAAATTAAATCCTCACATTCCATTCATTCCTAATCGGGTCAAAATGACCAGTGAGGGAAAGATTTGTTTTTCATTTCAACCACATAAACTGTATGTGTGTGTGTGTGTGTGTGTGTGTGTGTGTGTGTGTGTGTGTGTGTGTGTGTGTGTGTGTGTGTGTGTGTGTGTGTGTGTGTGTGTGTGTGTGTGTGTGTGTGTGTGTGTGTGTGTGTGTGTGTGTGTTCCAAGTTCAAATGAGACAAAACTTTGATGAACTCTTGATTTTTATTAAAAAAATTACAAATTAATTTCGGGTGACCGAAGGACCCGAGGGAAGCATGCATGATGTTAGGGTGATGTGGGTAGTTGCTAAGGCATTGCTAAGTGGGTTCCCAGGTGGTTTCTAGGATGCTTTGGGAGATCTTTAGGGCATGTGTAGGTGGTTACTAGAGCATTGCTAGATGCTTTTTGCTAGGTCCTTCTTGGTGGCTTAATGGTTACTAGTCAAAAGAAGCCCCAAGTCTCTGGCATTAAAAAAAAAAAAAAAAACCTTTTAGCCTGTCTGATAGTCCACCTGGTGAAAATGCTAAATGGAGACATATTTATGTGGCTTGAATGGAATATGGATAAATCCTCTTGAAAAAAGTGTGCCGTGTAAATGAGGCGTGGTGTTTATGAATGCATAATTTGGTTTATTTCAATAAAGGTTCTTGGGAAATAGATAACTGCACGCATGCTCCGCCTTTCTCATTTGGTGTGTTGACTGTTTTGGAGGGAAATGAAATGCAGCAGAAAGGTAGTGACATTTAGACAAAAGGTCAACAGAGAAATCTCACCTTTCAAATGGAACCTTTTTGAATTCGGAGTCCTTCACATAATCAATCACCTGCCTTTGTGTACGGCCACTGATGACAGATGACAGACAGGTTCAACAACAAAAGAAAGAAAGAAGCAGAAAACATGCATGCCAAAACATGAACCATATGGCAAGAACCGAGACCTTCTTGCACTCTGATTATTTAGCAAATACATGCAGAATATATTCATGTAGTTACAGAGGTAATCTCTGAAATGTACCTTAACGGTAAAGTTAATTTTTGAAGATGTTCTGAACTGCACAATTTCTTACCTGAACCGGAAGGAGGAACCCCTGGTGAACAAAACCGGTTTGGGCTTGGGCTTGGGTTCTTCGAACAGGCGGAAAAAGGCATGGTACTCCACACAAATCTTCCAGAACACCTTGCAGCAATCCCTGCTTCCCATCATGAACTCCAGAGTATCCTGACAGTTGCTCTGCTATAGAGAACAGAGACAGAACATTGTGTCTTATTTGAAACACCTAAATTAGAGGGCAAACGGACAGAAAATGATTTATGCAAGTACCAAAAGTTATATGTGATTCCAGGATATTGCTATAAAATAAATTAATCCAACGGAAAAATGATGAGAGAGCACTTACATTTAAGTCAGGTCGTAGTTTTATGAGAAAACGCTTCCTCTTGAAGCTCAGCTTGCGCACTTTAGACCAGTTGAAAGCATTTATTTTGGTGTGTGCCTTTAGAATCATATAAAAAGACATAAAAGTGCATTCAGGGAGAATTTAAGACAAGAAAACTTCAATAAAAGCAGAAATGAGTTAGTGTCTTTGCTCCGGGATAAACCTCATCACTCGGCTCCTATTGCTACAATGGGTGAAACTTTAAAAAGTATGCTTCTTTATTTAGAGAAAACTCTGAAAACTTACTTGAAAAACCAGCACACCGGAATGAGCCACGGCGAGGCTGAGCTTCGTACCCTCTCGATCCTTCGCCGGATGAAGACGCACTCCGTACATCTCAAGTCTTCGTGCAATCTCCAAAAGCTGGTAATCCGATTCAGCTGGTGTTTGGCCGCTGTGGAAAAGTTAAATTGTACAAAATTAAGCTAAAACATTAGACTGGGTAAACCCAGCCTGATCTGCCGGAGATTTGATTTGGCCCTGCAGCTCAGGCTGGAAACCTGTACATTAATTTATCCTGCTTCTGTCACAAATTTCGCGGGGACCAATCACAGACTGACTTATCCACCTGAGGCTCTATTGGAGGGTTTAACACGATGACGGATAGAGAAGCGGTGGATCGATGCCCGTTGATCACGCCTCTTGTAGTCTGATTGGTTGAAGGACTATCCAATCATGTACAGAGTCATTTAAACTATGCCCGTTGATCACGCCTCTTGTAATCTGATTGGTTGAAGGACTATCCAATCGTGTACAGAGTCATTTGAACTATGCCCGTTGATCACGCCTCTTGTAGTCTGATTGGTTGAAGGACTATCCAATCGTGTACAGAGTCATTTGAACTATGCCCGTTGATCACGCCTCTTGTAATCTGATAGGTTCAAGGACTATCCAATAGCGTACAGTCATTTGAACTATGCTCGTTGATCACGCCTCTTGTGGTCTGATTGGTTGAAGGACTATCCAATCGCGTACAGTCATTTGAACTATGCCTGTTGATCATGCCTCTTGTGGTCTGATTGGTTGAAGGACTATCCAATCGTGTACAGAGTCATTTGAACTATGCCCGTTGATCATGCCTCTTGTGGTCTGATTGGTTGAAGGACTATCCAATCGTGTACAGAGTCATTTGAACTATGCCCGTTGATCACAACTCTTGTGCAGTAGAAAATACAGAGCAGACTCCCCAGACTAATGTTCAATCTTAAATTGCGCTTGGTCTGGTGATAGCCAGACAACCAAAACATATGTTTGTGAGAAGAATCTCTACAAGTTTGTTTGATAGATAAATAAGCTTGAGTACGACCTCAACATTCTGTGCATGATTTCAAGGAACAGAACATTTATAATTAAAACCTGCTCAGTGATAAATATCTGACAGTATACCGCACCTCCTAAATTAAAGTGGTTTGAACTTTAAATGTCAAAGCGATCAACAAATTGTACACAATTACCAACTCCCTGAACAGTCTGTTTAATCAGCAAAGAACTAAATAGAGGGAATTTTGCTCCTTCATAAGAAACTCCTTCATAAGTGCCGATAAACTCACTGCTCATTTAATGCTGATGTTAACTTTGCTTTCAGATGGACCGTATTGCATTAAAACCCAAGCATGCTTTAAACCAAATGACTGGTTTGACATCACTGTGAGTCATGAATTCACACTCACACGTGTTTCCGATGGTATTCAATGATCTTGTCCATCAATGTGTCCTGCTCTGGAATGTACTTGTTGTTGAGTAGATGTTGTTTACATTGAACCTCGTCAAAGTCTCCAATCTCAGCTGTAACCATAGAAACAGAGACACATTTTATATGCACCTTTTTTATATATGACACATATATAGATACATATATACATACAGGTGCATGTGTGTATGTATGCATGTATGTGTGTATGCGTGTATGTATGCATGTATGTATGCGTGTATGTGTGAATGTGTGTATGTATGTATGCGTGTATGTATGTGTGTGTGTATGTATGCATATATGTATGTGTATGTATGTGTGTATGCGTGTATTTATGCATGTATGTATGTATGCATGTATGTAAGCGTGTATGTATGTGTGTATGCATGTATGTATGTATGTATGTATGTATTTGTGAATGTGTGTATGTATGCATGCATGTGTGTATGCGTGTATGTGTGTATGTATGTATGCATATATGTATGTGTATGTATGTGTGTATGCGTGTATGTGTGTATGTGTGAATGTGTGTATGTATGTATGCATGTATGTATGTGTGTATGTATGTATGCATATATGTATGTGTATGTATGTGTGTATGCGTGTATTTATGCATGTATGTATGTATGCATGTATGTATGTGTGTATTTGTGTGTGTATGTATGTATGTGTATGTATGTATGTATGTATGTATGTATGTGTGTATGTATGTGTATGTATGTATGCATGTATGTATAATAATAATTATAATTATAATAATTAATAATAATAATAATTAATAATAATTAATAATAATAATAATTTGTTACATTTATATATAGCGCTTTTTCTAGGCACTCAAAGGGCTTTACATATAGAAGGGGGAATCTCCTCAACCACCACCAATGTGCAGCACCACCTGGATGATGCGACGGCAGCCATATTGCGCCAGAACGCCCATCACACACCAGCTGATTGGTGGAGAGGAGACAGAGTGATGAAGCCAATCTGTATATGGGAATGATTAGGAGGCCATGATGGACAGGGGCCAATGGGCAAATTTGGCCAGGATGCCGGGGTTACACCCCTACTCTTTATCGAAGGACATCCTGGGATTTTTAATGACCACAGAGAGTCAGGACCTCGGTTTAACGTCTCATCCGAAGGACGGACGTAACCATAGAAACAGGTTTGCATGTTTGCATGCGTGTATGCGTGTTAGTGTGTATGCATATATGTGTGTATGCATGTATGTACGAATGCGTGTATGTGTGTATGCATGTATGCGTGTATGTATGTACGTATGCGTGTATGTGTGTATGCATGTATGCGTGTATGTATGTATGTATGCGTGTATGTGTGTATGCATGTATGCGTGTATGTGTGTATGTATGTATGTATGCGTGTATGTGTGTATGCATGTATGCGTGTATGTATGTATGTATGCGTGTATGTGTGTATGCATGTATGCGTGTATGTGTGTATGTATGTATGTATGCGTGTATGTGTGTATGCATGTATGCATGTATGTATGTATGTATGCGTGTATGTGTGTATGCATGTATGCGTGTATGTGTGTATGTATGTATGTATGCGTGTATGTGTGTATGCATGTATGCGTGTATGTGTGTATGCATGTATGCGTGTATGTGTGTATGTATGTATGTATGCGTGTATGTGTGTATGCATGTATGCGTGTATGTATGTATGTATGCGTTTATGTGTGTATGCATGTATGCGTGTATGTATGTACGTATGCGTGTATGTGTGTATGCATGTATGCGTGTATGTATGTATGTATGCGTGTATGTATGTATGCATGTATGCATGTATGCGTGTATGTGTGTATGCATGTATGCGTGTATGTATGTATGTATGCGTGTATGTATGTATGTATGCGTGTATGTATGTATGCATGTATGCGTGTATGTATGTATGTATGTGTATGCGTGTATGTGTGTATGCATGTATGTATGTATGCATGTATGTATGCGTGTATGTATGCATGTATGTATGTATGTGTATGCGTGTATGTATGTCTGAACGCATGTACGTGTACATGTATGTTCGTACGTATGTATGTGTGTATGCATACAGGCACATATACTGTACATATACACAATGTTAATGCCAGTCTATATGTAACAAATTGTTTTAATACGGTTACAAAAAGGAAAAAAAGGTTAATTTAAAATAAAAGATCATTTTAAAATGAATTATTTTAATATATTAAATTATTTTAAAATTTAATTTCAATAGATTCACTGCTATTATATGAGCTTTACGTTTATTTATGTTGTTTTATTAATTGGTTTAGACTTTTTTTTGTACCACTGGTCAGTCTCTTGATTATGATGCTATTCTAGTCCTTATTTATGCTCAACAGTGGTTTCCATAGCAACTAACCAGTCTGTGATTATGTGATGTGGAAGCAAAGCATGTTTGACATGATCTGAACATGGTTTTGCATGAGCGACAACACAGAGAATAATCTGATCCGTCCCCCCGATGACAGCGCCATCATTGAAATAAACCATCAGGAATTCTGCCGGAGCATTAGCTTAACAACGCAAAGTCTACGGCAAGATTAATGAACTAAAACACACACTGCTTTGTGTTAATAACACCCGACGTATTGTGTTCAATGCATCTATTGTCCTAAACACAATTCTTGACCTATTTTCATCTCCCTGGAGCAGACGTGTGTGTGTGTGTGTGTGTGTTTGATTGCGTTTGACTGTATGGACTGTGCCAAAATCATCAAACTGAATCCAATGAGTGCAAGATGACCATATCGACCAAACAATAAAACACTTATTACTGCAATATAATTACTGTAATAGCATGCAATGTATTATGCGTTTATTCAAAATACAATTATTGACCTACTTTTAGTTAACTATCGACTAAATCTCACTTTCTAATATACTTTAGAGGCAAATGCACAAATTAAACCATACATTGTATTTCGTAAAGTATCATGGATAAAATTAAATCTTTGTCAGAGTGAATATTTACACCCCTAGTGCTGGCAAAAGGTCTGGTGTGTCTTACACTGCACTATATGAGCCACCAGCAGGGCGGCGCTGCTTTCATTACAGGTCAAACGTCCACATGCCAGGTCAAGCTTGATCTGCAAGGCGAAAAGATACCTGTCGGCAGAGAGAAGGACATCATTAGACCTCATTATCAAAGAGACGGAATCAGAATGACGGACAGGAAATCAATGTGAAGGTTTCAGTGCAGTGACAGACACGTATTGACTGAATTACAGCCGATTTAATGCATGCAACAATTACATAGTTTGACGTTAGCAAGGTAACAAGGTGTTTTAGGTAAGAGCATACATTTTTAATTCAGTGTAACTTTTTAAATCCATATTCTCTGGTATTTCCATGAAACAGATGAGGGAAGTGCTGGTGTTTGAAGGTTAGCCTCACTTCAGTCATGCTTTAATAGCATCTTCTCATGACGCTAAGTGCAGCCGTGAACTATAAAGAGACGCTGTAATTGAGTTTGGCAGCGTTTGTCTCTCAGTATGTCCATCTGTTATTGTGCGGCTGCCAAACACATTTACTGAACCACAACACAATCATTATTCACAACAGGACTCACGGCTCAACTATAAGGATATTTTCTGCTGGTCCAGTCGGACCATACTCCATATTTCTGTACTTGCCTTGTCAATATTTTACTTAAAATAACTATTGAAATATTTGTGTGTGTCAGAAGGAAATTATCATTATTATTTTTTTTAATTATGTTATATTTAGTGCTGTCAAATCGATTAATCACGATTAATCGCATATAACATAAAAGTTTGTAAATATTATATATATTAGGAATGCACAATATATCGGCCACTATATCGGCTGATATATGTTAATTTTGAATGTTATCGTTATCAGCCCGATAAGAATATTTGGTCGATATATTAAAGCCAATAAATAATGCATTATTTCCTTCAGCTGAGACACTTCAGATGTGTGTGTGTGTGTGTGGGTTCATGTATGTATTCATATACACACACACACACATATATATTATACATTTACGAACTTTTATGTTAGATGCAATTAATCGTGATTAATCTACCTAACTAGAGAAAACACAGGCTTTTGTCTTCCCTTTTGCCAAATAGGTTGGAAAACTTCAACACCCATAATGCACTGGGCCTGTTGCCGTCCAAGGCCACACCCACCAGAGTCTAACACCTCCTTGCTTTAGTAGGAAATACTTCTTAGCAAACATTTTAGTCATAATGGTGTGGACTTGTATTGTTCCCCGGTGCAAGAATTCACAGAGTAAACGCTTAGCGAGAGTGAGTTACTTTCAGTTTGCAGTGAAGGATCCAGCGATGGAAAAAAGCAGTGTTTTAGGCCAAACGGAAGGTAATATTTTGTCATAATGTTACATTTTTACCATAATGCTGTTTAAAGAGTAGACAAAGTACGGTACACTTTTTTTGTGATGAACGTATCACAATAACTGTATGTATGTGTGTATTCATTTACATTACAAAGCCATGTATGTCTATTTAATGGTCGCGGGTGCGGGCTGGGGCGGGCCAAATAATTTCATAAAAGCGGGACCCATCACTAGTGGGCAACAAAAATGAGGAGGTATAATCTATAGTTTTCACGGATGACCAATTTTGACTTTTTCTAGCAAATAATAATAACAGCGGGATGAAAATTGTCAAAGTTTAACTCTTTACACTTTATATAAAAACTAAATAATAATAATATAAACATGTTATTTTCTTAAGCTATAATATAAATTAAGCTTAAATGATATACATAAGATAACCAAAATATCAGGATAATATGATATAATATAACAAATATAATATAATTAACATAATATAATAAATATAATATAATTAACATAACATAAGATAATGAATATAATATAATAAACGTGCTATAATATTTTATTTAGCTCTAATATAAATTAAGCTGAAATAATATACATTAAATAAAAACAGGAATATAATATTATAATTAATTATTAATATAATATAATTAATATAATATAATATAATATAATATAATTAATATAATATAATATAATATAATATAA
>NC_137099.1:5570558-5588058 GCF_949357685.1 Gobio gobio | reverse complement strand
TCATAAAGTTAGCTAATAATTCACACATTGACATCAGAAATAAAAATGAGTGTTTCTCACGGTCATTTTACGCTGGTCCAGGAACTCCAGCCCAAAGTAATCTCCCTCGATGAGGTTCAGATGAGCACAAACCAGGTCAAACAGTGCCTTCCCTGGAGCGCGTTGCTGTTAAAACAGAGAAGAGAATCACTTATGAAGCGTGTTAGACATCAAGCACACACAACACCTGTGTAAATGGGCACAAAGCATGTGGAATCGTGTAAATGAAGATCTGGTTTCACTCATAAAATAGCTAGCAAACGACTTCAACATCAACCGTCTTAGTTTGTATTTACACTGGGGCAGGGATGAAAGACTTCACTGAAATGTATAATTACAGTAAACGCTGTCTGCAAACACTAAAGGCAGCAGCAACAAGAGTTTGTCATTCAAACAAGCATCGGCAAACAAACGCTCTCCTAATTGGCCACTGGCGATCGCACAACAGTTTTCACAAGACGCCTGCTGCAGGTGACCCATGACCTCACTGTTAAAACTAGGCCAGACGACACAAACACAGACATGTGCGGCACAGCTGGCGTTACAGTCCTGTCAGGCATGAAAACACACTGACCGCCAGCGCCATTTCATAATAAAGAACCGTGCACAGCATTTCCATTCAAACTTCTGCTTTCATTTGCAACCAAAAGAATCCTAATTTTCATACAGGGTTCACAGTGGAGACACTAGGGATGTGTTTAGATTCATAATACTGTAGTGATGCAATGAAAATATTGATTTTGGAAGGCCGAAATCATTGACTGGAATGCTGACGTTTAATTAGTGCATCTCCGATGGTGTGTTTTGACTATGTCCAGTGATGGGAATAACGGCGTTACAGATAAACGGCGTTACTAACGGAATTATTTCAGGATTTTTTCAGTAACGAGTAATCAAACGAATTACTGTTCCTCCCGTTACAACGCCGTTAGCGTTACTGAGGGGGGAAAAAGCGGCGTTAGTCGCTTTACTATAATTGAGCTCACTGAAGCGCTTTTCATCCAAACAGGCTCTCTGTCAGTCGGACCTGCAATGTGTGTGTGTGTGTGTGTGTGTGTGTGTGTGTGTGTGTGCGCGCACTAGCCATGCGTGTTGGGGGTGGGTGCGGTGGTACACATAACTGATGATGATTGGTGGGTGGGAGACAAGGTTGAAGTTGATAGGTTGAGTTCACACCTATTTTTTTTCACGGTCTATGGTTCACACACACACACACACACACACACACACACACACACACACACACACACACACACACACACACACACACACACACACACACACACACACACACACACACACACACACACACACACACACACACACACACACACACACACACACACACACACACACACACACACACACACACACACACACACACACACACACACACACACACACACACACACACACACACCAATGACGCACACGCATATGCACATTCAGGTTCAACGTCCAACGACTTCAAAGGTAGCTTTCGCAAACTGGAAGTATAAGCGCTACTTTTCCCTCGTTGAGGTGAAAGGTAAGAATGTTTATGTAACGTGCAACTTATACCCAGGAAGAAAGAGTCTCTCCACGCCGGTGGCAAGTCATTCTGAAGCGCCTCACATCATCATATGCCACAAAATTAGTGGCTAAAAACCCAGGTGATAACGTGAGCTCCACTACTAAAGGAAAGTATAGTACTGATAATATTTACACAATATTTACACTATAGTAGGCCTACTGATAATATTTACAATAATGTATTGAATTTGATAGGTGTCTCTTACATTGTCCCAGAGCAACATTACAATAGTGTACATTAATGTACAATGTTTTATAATAATAATTTATTCTATTTAGTGTCCAATTCATTCATTTAACATATCTAATATTGGGGGCATCCAAGTTATTTGACATATTTGAACATTTGAAGAAAAAAAAAAAAAAGTAACGCAGTAATTACTTTCCCTGGTAATTAGTTACTTTTATAATGATGTAACTCAGTTACTAACTCAGTTACTATTTGTAAGAAGTAACTAGTAACTATAACTAATTACTTTTTTAAAGTAAAGTGCCCAACACTGACTTTGTCAGTGTCTGTTTCGTGCCAAAATGCGGATAAACTACAACTTGTACCCACTATCTCCACCAGAGGGCACTCCTCCCGACTCCTGCATTTCCCATAACCCATTGCCTGGACTTATGTTTTGATTCCTTACACCTGTGTCTCATTATCTTGTTAATGCTGTCTGTTTAATGGTGCGTTCACACCAGACGTAAATGAAGCGTTTTGCCCGAGTGATTTACATGTTGTCAATGCAAACACGTGAACAGACATTCAGCCCGAATGACAGCGCCAACTTTAGTTGAAAAATCTGAACGTTGGCGGATATTAGCACCGCGTTAACCAATCAGGAGCTTGCTCTAGTAGTGACAACAATGAGGACAAAATCATATGTGGATACCCGGAGCTGTACGATACATCTTCATACTTTATAGAAACAGGAATAAAAAGGATCTTGCTAGGAAGAAAGTGAGAGAGGAGGTTGGACAGTCTGGTAAATTGTAAAAAAAAAAACGCTCTTTACTCAATTTGAGCTCTACATAGGGTGATTTCACGGTGATTGGGACACTTTTTGCCATTGAGATGACTTGGAAAAAGTGTCCCATTCACTCTGAATTCACTGAGACTACAAGCTAGCTAAAGCCGGCAAATTGAGCTTATTCGCCGTATTTTAAAACAATCCATGTCAGCCATTTTGCAACGAGACGA
Organism: Gobio gobio; assembly: GCF_949357685.1. Lineage (NCBI taxonomy): Eukaryota > Metazoa > Chordata > Actinopteri > Cypriniformes > Gobionidae > Gobio > Gobio gobio. Next base: position 5,585,255 of record NC_137099.1, on the reverse strand, counting down.
GCCGGCTGACAGAAGCCCCTCCCATGATGCAAATTTGCGTCTGTTGTGAAATGAACGTCACGTGCGAATGAAGCGAGTAAACTCAAAATGTTAAAGCGTCCAACTACGCGCAAATATCGCGATTTATTCGCGCAAGTCACGTATGGTGTGAACGCCCTGTGTTTTCACTCATTCATTGCAAAGTCTTGTATGCGTTACACTGTATGATTATGTCAGTGTCTGTTTCATGCAACAATGCAGATAAACGACACCATGTAAATATTAGTGATGGCCGCTTTCAAACCACTGCTTCATGAAGCTTCGAATCCTTTACGAATCTTTGGTTCGGGGCGGGGATCAAACAGCCAAAGTCACGTGATTTCAGTAAACGAGGCTTTGTTACATCATAACGGTTTTAAATGTTTCGAAATTTCAATGGTTCACCACTGGGGGCGATGATCTCTGATCCCATGAATCATGCGGATATATGATGCGTATTCACTGAGATCGCCCCCACGATGGACCTTCAGCATTTTGGTTGCAATTGAAAACTATTATATGATGAAAAATCCTGGAATGTTTTCTTCCGAAAAACGTAATATCTTTTCGACTGAAGAAAGAAAGACATGAACATCTTGGATGAGATGGGGGTGAGTAAAATATCAGGAAATTTTCATTTTTCAACTTATCCTTTAAGTTGATGCATGAACAAAACTAAACATCATTTGTAGCACACCTCCCATGCCATAAATCACAATAGGCTTTGTGCATGTTTACTTTTGATATGAAAGGATGTTAATAAATAAGACTGTAAACAATGCAGCATAACTTACACCTCAGAACAGCCATTAAATGGCCATATTTTGTTAGTTTATTTAGCTAGAAATATAACTCTAGAGAGGAGCACTTTGACAAATATATCCACTTTATTACATATTCATTATATTTTTATTTAGCCTGTTATGTCTTCATTATTAAATGCATCCATACAGCCATCATAATGAGCTATATTTCAACACAGAATCAATGAAAAGTTGCCTTATGTGCAAATTAAATATTTATATGTGACTCAGTTTTTATTTTAGTGTTGATTTTTTTTATGTGATTTAATTAAACTTTCAGTTTTCAGCTGATTAAATCAAAAATTTCGGTTTCAGAGTTTTAATAAATAATGAATTTAGGTAAATCACTATAATAAACGCACCTTTTCATATTTAAAAGTCAAAAGCTCAGGCATTTCCTTCTTTTCAAGGAATACAAAGCCTTTCAGATGTGCAGAACTGCTGTAGGTCTGACTCTTCTACAGTGAATGTGACGCAGGAAGAGGTTAACCTCACCGAACCGGAGCAAGCACGCCGCTGCCCTCCACACAGCTCTTCAAAACTTCTCTGGATTTCATCACCTGACGTCCAGCCAAGCAAAGCGTCCAGCATCTGCCGGCTCACGTCCAGAAACACACATTTTAAACATGGCACACGGAGGGCGAGCTGAGGTTAGCGTTTGGGAACCAGGCGTTCATTTAATATATGGAGAATTTCCATTAGGGGAGATAAATGAGCCGATATATCTGCGTTCCTCGCTTCTTCAAGCAGAGCGGAGCTGTGTGCATGTTTACAGTAACGCCAGGCAAACCACTCCCTGTGAATAACGCTCTCTCAGGACCACATGAAAGGGTGTTTAGATGGCATATTTACTGCATGCTATGATAACAGATGATCATAGAGGTCGAAAATAGAGCAAAGCATGTCAGAATGATCATATTAATGAAGGCAGCATTAATACTGTATGTTGCCATAAACGTTCAAACTTTTTGACTCTGAATCTGTTTCAGGGCAATAACTATATATAATGCTAAATAGCAGTTAAAAAATCCCATAAAATAAAATGTGTAATCTCAGACGAAACATCTGAGAGGTTCACAGAGGATATTGACATAAAATAAAACACTATAAACATATTTTTCTATTTTAAAGCCAATTGCTTAAAGTGAATTTTGGCATCACAACATTATACCCTAATGTTTAAAAAAATTATACTAACTTTCAGTACCAGTAAAAAATGAAATCGATACTTATATTCAGAAAGGACGCATTAAATTGAACAAAAGACTTGCAAAATCACATCTTTTGAACTTTCCATTCATAAAATAAAAAAAAGACTAAATGGTAGTTTAACAAATGCCCTTAAAGGATTAGTTCACCTCAAAATGAAAATTTCCTGATAATTTACTCACCCCATGCCATCCAAGATGTCCATGTCTTTCTTTCTTTAGTGGAAAAGAAATTAAGTGTTTTGAGGAAAACATTTCAGGATTTTTCTCCACACAATGGACTTCAGTTGCAACCAATATGTTGAATGTCCACATCAATGCAGTCTCAAAGGGTACTGAGTGATCCCAGCTGAGGAATAGGGTCTTATCTAGCCAAACGATCGGCCATTTTCACACAAAAAAATTTAAATGTATATACTTTTTAACCACAATTGATCATCTTTTGCTGGTCTGCAATAAGCCAGGCATTATGTAACGTCCGTTGAAAAGGTCACACCGAACGTAGCGGAAGTACCGAATCAAGTTTTATTGTATGTAGAATGACATATTTATTATTTCATCTTTATTTTTATTTCCTTTTAATTTCTATTATAACTATTATACTATATATATTTTTATTTTATTCACTTATAACTATTTTAACTTAATTTCTGTGTAAAGCACTTTGAATTGCCACTGTGTATGAAATGTGCTATACAAATAAACTTGCCTTGCCTTGCCATTTAATTTATCATTGTTTTACCTGTTTTGTTAAAAAAGCGTTTGTATTAGTCTTCGAACATTCACTTTGTAAACAATTGGGCTGTACTTCTGCCCACTTTCGGCGTGACCTTTTCAACGTACGTTACGTAATGCCTGGCTCATTGCAGACCAGCAAAAGACGATCAATTGTGGTTAAAAAGTATATACATTTAAAAAAAGTGTGTGTGAAAATGGCTGATCGTTTGACTAGATTTAAAGGGTTAGTTCACCCAAAAATGAAAATTGTCATTAATTACTTACCCTCATGTCGTTCGACACCCGTCAGACCTCCGTTCATCTTCAGAACAGAAATGAAGATATTTTAGTTGAAATCTGATGGCTCTGAAAGGCCTCCATTGGCTCAATGCACAGTTCACTCTCAAGACCCTTAAAAGGTACTAAAGACGTCGTTACAAAGTCCATCTCACTACAGTGGTTCTACAATAACTTTATGGAGTGACGAGAATAGTTTTTGTGCGCAAAAAAACCCTAAATAACGACTTATATAGTGATGACGATTTCAAAACACGGCATCATGAAGCTTCGAAGCGTTATGAATCAGTGAGTCGATTCAGCAGTTTGAATCGCCAAAATTTCAGCAGTTTGGCGGTTTGACACGCGATCCGAATCATGAATCGACTCACTGATTCATAACGCTTCGAAGCTTCATGATGCAGTGTTTTGAAATCGTCATCACTATACAAGTCGTTATTTAGGGGTTTTTTGCGCACAAAAACTATTCTCGTCACTCCATAAAGTTATTGTAGAACCACTGTAGTGAGATGGACTTTGTCACAACGTCTTTAGTACCTTTTAAGGGTCTTGAGAGTGTAAAGTGCCATTGTGCCAATGGAGGCCTTTCAGAGCCATCAGATTTACACTAAAATATCTTCATTTCTGTTCTGAAGATGAACGGAGGTCTGACGGGTGTCGAACAACATGAGGGTAAGAAATTAATGACAGAATTTTCATTTTTGGGTGAACTAACCCTTTAAGACCCTATTCCTCAGCTGAGATCGTGCTGTACCATTTGAAGAACTGCAAAGCCCTTTGAGACTGCATTGATGTGGACGTTCAACATTTTGGTTGCAACTGAAGTCCATTGTGTGGAGAAAAATCCTGAAATGTTTTCCTCAAAACACTTTTTTTTTCCACAGAAGAAAGAAAGACGTGGACATCTTGGATGGCATTGGGGTGAATAAATTATCAGGAAATGTTCATTTTGAGGTGAACTAATCCTTTCAAATAAAAAGATATAAATGTGCAAATCTCCAAAGTTGCAATATAAGCAAAAGAAACATCAGAGAGGTTCGCTGAGGATATTTTCACAAAATAAACACTAAAAAATCAACTGAATTAGCCATCCACAACATTTCACCCTAATGTTAAGTATGAAAAAAGTATATTCTTTAAGGTTTTCTAAATATTGCACTACCGATTATTTTTAAGAAATTAATACTTAATTGTATTAAGCAAGGATGCGTTAAATTGACCAAAAGACTTTGTTTATAAATTCTATTTAATTTCCATTGATGAAATAAAAATAGGTTACACTTTATTGTAAGGTGACGCAGTTACATTGTACTATAATAAGTAGTAGTGAGTAATATTATAATATAGAGTTACGCTTAGGGTTTGGTTTAAGGTTAGTAAAATGAAGTGTTACCAAAAAAAGGCACATCAAATAAAAACAGATTTAAGTGCGGATGGTTGCAAAGTTGCAACACAAGCAAATATGCTAGACGGAACCTCTAAGAGGTTGGCTGAGGATAATTTCGCAAGAGCATCTTGTTTTGCTCTTCCTGTAGCAGCGGCGCGGCGTCTGCAAACCCACGGGCACCAGCTGTTTCCACGCGGTACGAGCAGAAGGGCCCTGGAGCCGCGGGGGGAACCGGGAGAGCTGCCAAATCGCACACCCGCCGCCTGCTGCCAACACCGGCCGGCCCACCGACCACACGGGAGCGGAGCGCTCTCACTGCAGCTGGAGGCTAAGGCGAGCGGACCAGGTCACGCAGGGGTCGGTGGGAATCTGACCCCCAGTGTAAACAGCTGATGTCATGCGAGCCGAGAGATCTCCGCCCGGCATGATGTTTGCTTTGAAACACAAGCTCAGATAAGGGCTTGGGCGGATAAACAGCTGAAACATCCAGTGACTTTCAACACAAACTCAGGAAACACTTGCCGTCAACATGAAACGACTTTTGATTTTTAATACGTTTCCGGTCTTCTGAAAGATTATGATATTAATCTTAAGGGAAAAAGGGATCTTCAGAATCTTCCTTTATAAAGTAATTCAATGCTGCATCTCTAAAATGACTTTTTCATTTAGGTATCAGGGCTCCAGACTAACTTTTTTCACTAGGAGCACAGTGGCCCCCAACTGAAAATTTTAGGGGCACAACCCGAAATTTTAGGGGCGCACACCGTAAATCAACATGCTAACCAAATCTACTAATTTCCACTGTATTACTAATAGGGATCGGTATCGTTAAGGTTTTAATGGTATTATTACTCTTACCCATACTGCTTATCGATCCGGTACTTTAACAGTATTCTTACCGGTTCTTTTTATTATACTTTATTTTTATTTTTTTTATAAAAATAAAAAAAACATAATTAAGAACATAATTAACATGGCTTTATAATCTGAAAAATAAAATATCTATAGCAAAAGAAACCGCAAAGTTTGAACAAAAATATAAAACATCTATTTGTAAATGGACCAGTGTGCAGGCATTTGGAAGGTCTGCTAACATTAATATTACAGTAAAGAACAAACCTACAAAGAAATCTAATAAAGTAATGAAATGTAAAATAACACTGCATAGTTTTCACTGTATAAATTGATAGATTAATGCTTATAAAAGCTAAAGTTATTAACTCAAGAGATACGAATATTTTCTCTTTGCCTCTTGTTTGATTCGAATGAATGGCTCAATCGTCAGCAGGTTTATTAGACGCTGCCCCTTTAAGACCGATCGAATGTAGAACTAATAATATCATATTCTCCTATTTCTCCAAACTATTTACGCCCATTTAAGATATAAACTGTTAAAATAACTACTCTCCAATCCGGTCATTTTGACACCGGCTATTTGTTGTTTATTTGATGGTTTAGACGCACACACGAAGCCTAAAATATAAAGTGCAAGTCGGTCCATTTCGCAGCACACACACATAAGCCGCCTTGAAGTTGGAAACAGCGTCTCTTGCGCGGATTATTGTGCATTTAATAGCTCTTTATTATCAAACACATCCCGCAGTTTAGCAACAGTAGAGACTGCAGTTTACAACAATCACTGAATCTGACGTTTAGTTTAGGTTTAAGGAGAAATGACAGCGCAAGGCTGTGAAGGGAAGAATGAGCTCGACGGAACACGGCTATAGGAATAGTTTTTATCTCATACCATCTTTTTATAATTCTTGGAAGCCAAAATCGAAAATAAAATTAGATTAATATCACAGCACAACCCTAAAGTTTAAGCAGACTAAACTTTTGTTTAGTTCTCGTCACTCATTAAAGCTGACTGTGGTGTTGTGTTCGCTGTAGCTCCACGTGAGAGAGCTCGCCCGCTTTCTCTCTTCTGCATTGCGAATGGCAAAAATGCATCATGGACAAATGGTTTAATATTATCTCATATAGAAACGGCAGGCAAAGATAGAATTTGCCAGACATAACGTCTATCAATTATAATTAGTAAGTGTATTTTCTTAATTTCTCCAGTACCGACAGCTGGCAAATTTACTGTTCGCACATGTGCGACTGGATGTAAAATTCAGTCGCACACTCTCAAATTTTAGTCGCAAAATGCGACCATTTAGTCGCACTCTGGAGCCCTGGGTATATTGAATAATATGAACTTTTTTTTAGCACAAAAATTATCATTTTTTACACAATAACATGAAGCAGCACAACTGTTTTCAACATTGATAATAATCAGAAATGTTCATTAAGCATCAAATGATTTGTGAAGGATCATGTGACACTGAAGACTGGCGTAATGATGATAAATTCAGCTTTGATCACAGGATATAAATTACACTTTACTATATATTCACATAGAAAATTGTTCTATTAAATCATAATAATATTTCACAATACAGTGTTTCCCATACAATGATTTATTTGTGGCCACAATATCAACATTGACCACCACAAAAAGATTTCAGTGCTTCCCATTCATCAACTGTGGCGGCCCGAAAATATATTTAACCTTCTCATAATAACATAAAAGCTCTTTAATGTCGTTGTTTTGAACTATTGCTGTCAAACAAACTAAAAATATAAAAGCTCGATCAGGCTTTGTGTCCTTCAAATTGCAAAAGACTCTGTTTGCGCTGCTTAAAGAGAAGTGCACGCTTCGTTTTAGTAGTTTCCCGCCAAAATAAAAGCTCATGTGTTTATCTCTTTCAAGAAATTACAAAAAATATATATATTTTCAGTGCATTTGTTTTATAATATATGGCTATTACTGTCATAGGATTAATATTATAACTACTACTATTATTATTATTATTATTATTATTATTATTATTATGTAGTGTAATGTAGACTGAGATATCACTATGAGAGGGTTGAGTTCAGGTACAAGTCAATGCATAGCTTTTCTGAGTTCATTTTACACACTGAATATGGGTTGGAGCTCTTCATTTTGAACTCTCAAAGAGCACCAGATTCATGAATTAACATTAAAATACACAACATTTTCTTACAGGGGGACATGCCTACCACAGTTGTACCAAAATCCTGTGGGAAACACTACAATATTACCATTTTTACTATATTTTTGATCAAATAAATGCATCATTGCAGAGCAAAAGATTTATTTAAAAAACATATGTACAGTAGTATATACAGTATATTAAATAGTGTCATTAAATTAGTGTTATTAAATTATTAATTAAAACATTTACGAGTGTTGACAGCTATAAGCACATAAATAAATCAGCCAATAACCATTATGCTATATATAGGGTGTGCACGATATATATCGGCCACCTTCAGTCGATATATGTTCATTTTTAATATTAGCGTTATCGGCCCAATAAGAAAATGTGGCTGATATATTAAATCCGATAAATAATGTAATATTTACTTCAGCTGAGATGAGCACTGTTCACCATGATGGGTTTGAATCGCTTGAAATATGATTGAAATCACTTCAAAAAAGAAAAATATAGTTCAGTGCAACAATGGCAGTGCAAGCCTGTCATATCGGCTACATAAAATCATAACTGTGTGATTGGGACATGGCTTTTAATGCTGAGACTTTTGTTTTTGTAATCAGGCTCTCAAAAATTAAATAAAAATTTGGATTTAGATTTATCGGCCAATATATCGGTTATCGGCTTTCAGATATAAAAAATTATCGGTCATCGGCTTTCAGATACAAACAATTATCGGTTATCATATTAGCCAAAAATTGCATATTGGTGCATCCCTATGAAAAAAGGATCACAAAATTATATAAAATTTGGATTTAGATTTATCAGCCAATATATCGGTTATCGGCTTTCAGATAGCCTATAAAGAATCATCTGTATCAGACAAAATTGTCATATTGGTGCATCCCTACTATATACTGTGCATGGCTGTACATTACTGAAGCAAAATAGGTTGTGAATCTCACTTCATGCCGAATTTAAACGCCAACATCTCTGTGCTTAAAGCTGAAGAGACATTCTGTGATATAATGTCGCAATCGCAATGTATCGTAGGTGACAAATATTAATTTAGAGCCAGACAGCTGCACCTCACACCCTACCAGTCCGGATGCGTCCTAATTCCTCTCTATTGTAAATGTGGGAAATAGCAGCCAGCCATAAATAAACCCAGACATGCCTGCAACGTGAGACATTTGTTTGTGGTTAGCAAAAGTATGCTTCTAGACGGTAAAGTTCACAACAAGATCACTAAAGCAGAAGGAAAACCTTGGTGCCGATCACGAACACTGAGGCTACGTTCAGACTGCAGGTAAATATGGACAAAATCTGATTTTTTTTTGCTCATATGTGACTCAGATCTGTTTTTGTCATGACAGTGTGAACGGCACAAACCACATGGAATCTGATTTGTGCCACTCAGGACCATAGTCTGTTCACACTGGAATCTGATTTTAACCACATTTAAAACCACATTTGAACAGCTATACAAAAAAATCTGATCAATAAATCAGAATTGAGCACTAAGGCTCACAGTGAGAACGTAGCCTTAAAGGGGTAGCCTGGATGCCAGCCGAACTTAGCCCCGCCCACAACATTTGAGGTCGGCAGTTCGGTCTGGACTTGATCCGTAGAGGAGTAATTGTGTCTGAACAGAAGCTGTTCGGACCAATGAAATTGTCAGGGCGGGCTTTATACGATAATGGACAGCATCCCCGTCACCAAAGAGCGCTTAGGTTGAATTCGTTCTAATCCTAAACGGAGAACTTGTTCATATATGCATTCACCTTTACTATTTCTCTCAAAAATGATGATGGTGTTGGTAAGTACTCCGTGTATCCTTAAATTATTTTTTACAACACCGGCAAGATCGTAAAGATTCTACTTCTTTCAGCGTGCGTGCAGACAGGGTTGCCAAGTTTTCACAACAAAACCCGCCCAATTGCTACTCAAAACTAGCCCAAAACAAGCCAATAGCTCTCCGGGGGAATGGCGTTTGGGGGGTAAAATATGTGTTTTTTGGCAGGGTTGCCTGCTAAAATTTGCTTTCCTGGGTCTAAATATCACATAATCGGGGTCGCTTCAACCCGCGGACATGGAAAAACAGCCCGCGGGAAAACCGCGAACTTGACAACAATGTGTGTGCAGTTGAGTTCTGTTGACATTTGACAACTAACGTTATGAGTCGCTCGGTTGCTCTGATTGGTTGTAGGTCTATCCAATTGAGGTCTTTCCTGATTTGGTTGAAACACGCCCCATAATCAAAGCTCAATGGAGCGGTACCAGACTCATATTCTGACTAGAATTGAGTATGACGACGTCAGGCTATTATGCAAAATTTGCAAAATTGAAGTGTTAGAACGTAAATGTGTGTCGACAGTGTGTGTGTGTACACAACCAGCCTATAATGGTAAAAATACACACTCACTGGAGTATCCGAGGCACAAGCTGTAAAGGCCCCGCCCTCTTCTGGAAAGGGGACGGGGAGCAACAGCTCATTTGCATTTAAAGATATACACACAAAAACAGCATGTTTTTCCTTCCACTCAAATATGGGCTTTTAAAACATGATCTGTGGAGTATTTTGAGCTGAAACTTCACAGACATTCTGGGGACACCTGAATCTTGTAAAAAAAGGGGTATATGAGCAATACTTACAGTGATGCCCGAGTTGGCAAACACCGCTCACTGAATACAGCACTGACTCCAGTCCAGTGTGCAAGCCGAGGACAAAGAGGAAAATAAAGGCACTATGGGAAACTACAATAAAAAAAAAGTACTGTATCATCTTTTCAGAGAGAGGCTCAACAGGCCCCAGTGGATGCGGTACAGTAGCTGCGTCCCTCCCTTTCTGGGCTTCCACGTGTTTCTTTCATTGGATCCAGATGTTTCTATCCCACAGTCCAGCGCTGCATTCAGAGCCTCACTATTCTCCTGCTGCAACGCAATTAAAACTCAAGACGTTATCAGAGTAACGCTCGATGCATCCACAGGAAATTCCCCTTCATTTCAACAGCTGCTCATTACTCCATCCAAAACACATCTAAAAAATCGGATATTTATAGTACAAAACATTTGGATGCATTTTACAAAGACGCACAAACCAGAAATACTTCTCAGGACTGCCCCAAAATCGATTCTTATTTACTACACAATGCACTATTTTGGCCATTTTGTAGTGTTTTGGTGAACATTCGATAAATTCTGCCTACTATTTTAAACATTATTACCCATAATGCAATGCCAAGCATAAACACAAAGTATAAAACGCAAAAAAGAGTCTGTTTACACCCTGTTTAGGAGAAAGGTAAGTCTTTCACATTTTTGAAAAAGGTAAATGTAAAAGGTATTAAAAGTAAATGTGCACCGGCAGTCCAACAAAGAAAAACGCACAGGGGAAACTCGCAGAAAATGTAAATGACGTCTTCCTCAAGAAACAAAATAAGGCTCCAAATGAACATAAAATGTAATCCAGCCATTAATCTTGGCAGCACAGAATTCCAGTCAGCGGGAGTCAGACACGCTCTCATTGAAATTCAGCTCAGCTCGAGCAGGAAAGATCCGACTACAGCAACAGCCTGACAATGGATCCAGATTCACCATGAGAACTGGCAGATTCATTCACTCGTGGAAATATCACGGTTAGAGACAGGAGGATTGATCGCTTTTAATTCTGGATTGTGTTAATCATTTCAAAGACAGGCAAAACAATGAAGGAGCTTCATAATTCACTGCATTTGAAGTCCATCCGATAACGAGAGGTCAACAAATACAAAGGTCAAGAGTAGCAAACCACATGCCGAATCTTCAAATTATTCAATAAATAAGACGTATTCACTACACTTAAACTGATCAATGAATTAGCTTTTATGTGGATGGATATGCGTTAAATACTTAAAGCATGGTGTATCCAGGGGCGCCGCTAGCAATTTTGGGCCCTATGAAAGAATATGATGTTCCCTCTACCACACCAACCTAGCTATTCAAAATCTTTGTCTGCAATTTAATAATACTGACCAATTAAGCTCCGCTCGCTCAACCCAGAATGCCCCGATTGGCTGATGAAACATTGATTAAAATTAAGATACAATTTATACGAAACAAAACTTAATGAAGTGTTCACAATCATGTCTGATCAACTCCATTCATCTTCTGATGTGTCCTTTCTCACTCATGCTGTTCACTTTTCATAATCGACAAAGATTGACAGATTGACAACATAGACATAAAAAACAACATTATAATATTTAAACATAAATTAAGAACATTTGGAACAAAAAGCTAAGAAAAATGTGTTTTTATCAAAGACTACAATGTGCATAAGCAATGCTTATATATTTTTGCCTGTTTTAAAGGAACACTCCACTTTTTTTGAAAATAGGCTCATTTTACAAGTCCCCTAGAGTTAAATAGTTGAGTTTTACCGTTTTTGAATTCATTGAGCCGATCTTTGTATCTGGCGGCAGCACTTTTAGCATAGCTTAGCATACATCATTGATTCTGATCAGTCCATTAGCATCTCATTCAAAAAATGACCAAAGACACTTTCAATATTTTTCCTATTTAAAACTTGACTCTTCTACAGTTACATCGTGTGCTAAGACCAACTGAAAATGAAAAGTTGCGATTTTCTACACCTATATGGCTAGCAGTGTTGCCACAGTTACTTTGAAAAAGTAACTTAGTTACTTTACAGATTACTTGATTTTAAAAGTAAATAAGTTACTTTACAGATTACTTGATTTTAAAAGTAACTAAGTTAGATTACAAGTTACTTTATTAGTTACATTCATCAGTTGCCGACAACACCTCTGCAGCCTCAACATAAAAATGACAACCGTTTTTGCCAACACTAAACATAAAACATGTTACACTACACTAAACATAAAACACTAAACATAAAACCCTAAACATGTTAATGAAAAGGTACAAATTACTTTGTTTTTATTAAATACATTTATGAAAAACAATTTATATTTAATTTTTAATTTATATTTATATATGAATGTAAATAATTATATGGGCCTACACAAATAATATAAAATTACAAGATTTATATTTTATTGTAAACGTAATGTGCAGCTCTGTAAAGGGACAACAAATATATGATCGATCCGTGAGAACAATATATTTTTTAATAATCTTTAAGTGCACAAAACTATCAAAATATATGAAACGCTTCAAAACAGAGCGGCAACAAAGCGCTTATGCGCATCCCGGGTGCAGAATGATGCGCTTAAAGCAACATGGAGTCAGTGTGCGCAGTGCAGCGCGAGTGCACATTGAAGAGTTCACGGCATAAAGAGAAGATGAGCGTCGAGCCCACATATCCTAGTCTACTATGTAGCCTATCGGTCCAAACATTCACTGATTATTTGTTTCTTCACAGTTTTTAATTCTGGTTATTGTGCGTGTGATGCTAATTAATAGTCCTTGTGTTGTCACCTGGGTAGCGAGCACAACATCTTTCAGAAACCGCAAGATAAACTCCAGGAAGATAAATTATTTTATCAACATATAAAGTATTATAACGGGAATATATCATATGGAGTGAGCTTTACCGTGCTGCTGACTGGAACCGAACGACGCGCAGTTTTGCTGAACGGAGAATGACAGCAGCGGAGGAAAGACATTCAGCTATGGAATGGCTTTAGATGACTTTGTAGGCTACTAGCAAATAATAATATACTAATAATGATTGCTGAAGGATAATGTGACATTATATATTTCTGATGATTATTTAATTATCACGACATGCCTAATCTGAACAAGTGACTGCCTGTCTTGAGTTTTGTCGACAGACGGAGCGGCCGCCTCGTAATTCTCTATGCAGGAAAACCCTGCTGAGACTAAACAAGCAAAAATATATATTTTTACTAAGGAAAATGACAAAAAAAAAGTAACTCACAGTTACTTGGATAAGTTACTTTAATCTGATTACTGGTTTGGAAATAGTAACGCGTTAGATTACTCGTTACTGGAAAAAGTGGTCAAATTAGAGTAACGCGTTACTAAGTAACGCGTTACTGGCATCACTGATGGCTAGGAACTACTTTCTCATTCCTGCGTAATAGTCGCGGATCTTCGCGGCCGTACCATGGCTGCAGCGGCGCAATGATTCGTTGGTATTCTGTGAAACATGGTGGTTGTTACACCTTCGACTTACTATCTCAGCCCTTTACAACACACAGAACCATGGCTAATCACACAGGTAAATCCATAACACAATTTGTCGGCTGCAAGCCTGAAACTTTCTCTGCAACTACACAAACTTAGTGACGGTCACATTGAAAGTTACCTAGCTGGGCTACTTTCAGGCGCTGTAAAATCATTGCGCCGCTGCAGCCATGGTACGGCCGTGAAGATCCGCGACTATTACGTAGGATGAGAAAGTAGTTCCTAGCCATATAGGTGTAGAAAAACGCAACTTTTCATTTTCAGTTGGTCTTAGCACACGATGTAACTGTAGAAGAGTCAAGTTTTAAATAGGAAAAATATTGAAAGTGTCTTTGGTCATTTTTTGAATGAGATGCTAATGGACTGATCAGAATCAATGATGTATGCTAAGCTATGCTAAAAGATACAAAGATCGGCTGAATGGATTCAAAAACGGTAAAACTCAACTATTTAACTCTAGGGGACTTGTAAAATTAGCCTATTTTTTTAAAAAGTGGAGTGTTCCTTTAATGTGGAACTCTTTCAGAAAGTACCGTATAACACTGAAAACACGGACAGCCAGAATATTCCGTCAATGGCAGGGAAAGAGTTAAATATCTAATATTAATTGGACGAAACAAAGTGAAATCCACCTATCAGTCCCTATGCAAATATGAAATATGAAATATGCAAAGAAAAAGTATGCCTGTAAAATGAAAAGGACAGGCAGTGTGACGTCCGTCATGAGTTGCATTCATCAGCTTTCAGATATCACCCAAATATCTGCCACCTCTTCAAGTGCTGCCCTGTGGAGGAAGGACAATCCGGCCCTCACTGAAGCCCTTTCTACAGATGGGATCAGCAGGCACATACAGCACCGGCTGAGCTCGCAGAGATGCCACAACAATGATCCATTCATCCGCCGCTGAAAGAGCTTTTCTCCTGCGGGGCTCTTTTATTTCACCATCGCTCACAGCTAACGGGATGCACAAGATCTGACAACTGCTGCTCGCTCACCAGAGGAGAAAACCCTCAATCTTGTGATCAGTGATGCCAGACATGAGGAAACTACTGAAAGAGGGAGTTTTGGGAAAAACAAGCCTGGAACT
>NC_137099.1:5558058-5565558 GCF_949357685.1 Gobio gobio | reverse complement strand
TCAATCAAAGGTCAGCGTCGGTATGTTTGTGATTACTTACAACTGACCGCAAATCAAGACAACAAATGAAGCCTTTAGAGAAACGTGACCTCTGCTGACAGCACAGACTGAACGGGATCAGGGTAAACTTCTTCACCTACAGCTCCACAAATCCAGTTACTATCCCATCCGTTCCTGATGGGAAAACTCCAAGGAACTTGGGCTCATTCTAAAATATCCAAGCGCAGATGGGACAACAATGCGGGTGGAAAATTCGACTGACAGCCTACAAAACCGTGTTAGTGCCTCTGTGTGGATCTGGAGCTGGAAAAGAGGAGATGTTTAGGAATTCAG
Source organism: Gobio gobio (assembly GCF_949357685.1). Classification (NCBI taxonomy): domain Eukaryota; kingdom Metazoa; phylum Chordata; class Actinopteri; order Cypriniformes; family Gobionidae; genus Gobio; species Gobio gobio. The sequence goes on along the minus strand of NC_137099.1, from coordinate 5,565,225 downwards.
CAGCAGATTCCAAGAGTAATTGGATATTCAACGGCAGACGCATCTGAGGAAAAGGAAATTAAAGCTAATTTTATGGTCATAAATCCCAGCAACTGATCTTCAATAAATTCAGAGAGGCTGTATTCAAATCGGGAGATATTAAAATCATATTTCAACCACCAGTCAGTGGTCAAATATGCACCATGACGAACATGTTCAGCTCATATTTCACACTATAATCAATAATATAACAAAAAATGTCATTACTATTATCTCACATAAATACCTGGACACTTTCATATCCTGAAAATCTTGATGGTTTTGCTAAAAAAAAATCTTTTTTTTCTTCTTTTTTCTGGCAAAAACAAGCTGCTATCTAATAAAGAGTTGCAAGCTACAATCAGGGCCGGATTAACATAAGAGCTATGTCGCTTTATCCATTTGAATTCGTCCCCGCTCGTCAATGTCAAAATATTTGAGATGACCAATCAGATTAAAGTAGGCGGGCTTTATGTTCACAGAAGCTGCGGAGCGTGAGTCGCGCCACACTTCATTAAACGGTGCGAGATGTAAGTAGCTAAACTAAACATTCATATTTGACAGCTGTTTTAGGATACAAATGTTAAACAAACGACAAAAATAATCAGGCAAACTAATAAAATTGTCTAATTTCAGAATTTTGAATTAAAAAAGGACATTAGGGTCCTTTTGTGAGTTAACTTGTCTAAGAAAATGCTTACTAAAATATAAGCTAAACATCAGTTGAGCCTGTGTTTACTTCACTGACACAGACCATAATGAAAAGACTGTCAGTCAGAGCTCAGCTTTAGGAGGGCAAGAGAGGGAGACTGAGAGAAAAAGAAAGAGTGATGAAATGAGGAGAAAGCAGAATCTACTGCCCACTAACATGGTTTTGAAAGCTATCTATTATTCTTTTTTTTCCAAGCTTTCAAACATATTAAAATAAACATACATCAGAGAAATCAATTTTCTTGGGGGACCATACACCCCCCACCCCCAAGAAAAATATTAGAAAAAATTAAAAGGATTAAAAATGTAATATTAGTTAGAAAAATATTTGATTCATACTATTTCTCCACAAAGATGCGTCATATAGCCTACCACTCTGCGCTTCGAGAGGAATGTGGGACACAAGCTGGATAGACACCTCTTCAAATATCTTTGTCTTAATGTTTTCTGAAGAGCGGATTTTATCTTCCACAGGGTCAAGACATTTAGGCAATGCTTGATTATTCACTGCCAGAGAAAACTAAACTAAAATCACTGGCGTGTGTGTGTGTGTGTGTGTGTGTGTGTGTGTGTGTGTGTGTGTGTGTGTGTGTGTGTGTGTGTGTGTGTGTGTGTGTGTGTGTGTGTGTGTGTGTGTGTGTGTGTGTGTGTGTGTGTGTGTGTGTGTGTGTGTGTGTGTGAAATGCGCTATTCAAATAAACCAAACTTGACGCGCCTTACCAAGTTTGATAACAAGAACAAACTGTGTTAAATAAAATTTGAAGTAAAAAGGTATTCGTCCAACAGTGTTTTTTATACTTCACCACAGTAAAGGATGTGAATAGTTATAATAGACTTAATTATAAGCAAACGAAAGGAAGACATTTTTATAATCCCCTGCGAACATGGGTGCAACGTGAGTGAAGATTTGGGAAAAGAAACAAGATGTCCATGTCCATTGGGATAAAATGTCTCGACGCCTGTGAAGAGACGACTCGACGCCAGCGTTGTTATGGCCTAAAATAATACATGATTGATTAACTTATCCTAACATTTTTCTTTAACATTCTCTTTCTAACATTTTAGAAATTTATGAAATGCACTTTCTGTGAAGCTGCTTTGAAACAATGTGTATTGTGAAAAGCGCTATACAAATAAATTTGAATTGAATTGAATTGAATTAAAATGGACTACTAGGCCTATTGTTAAAATTCACGGAAAATCGAGTGACCAGGTCCGGATGGGCTACAACAGCAGAAGACCCCACCGGGTACCACTCATCTCCACTACAAATAGGAAAATGAGGCTACAATTTGCATAAGCTCACCAAAATTGGACAGTTGAAGACTGGAAAAATGTTGCCTGGTCTGATGAGTCTGGATTTCTGTTGAGACATTCAGATGGTAGAGTCAGAATTTGGCGTAAACAGAATGAGAACATGGCTCCATCATGCCTTGTTCCCACTGTGCAGGCTGGTGGTGGTGGTGTAATGGTGTGGGGGATGTTTTCTTGGCATACTTTAGGCCCCTTAGTGCCAATTGGGCCTCGTTTAAATGCCACGGCCTACCTGAGCATTGTTTCTGACCATGTCCATCCCTTTATGACCACCATGTGCCCATCCTCTGATGGCTACTTCCAGCAGGATAATGCACCATGTCACAAAGCTTGAATCATTTCAAATTGGTTTCTTGAACATGACAATGAGTTCACTGAACTAAAATGGCCCCCACAGTCACCAGATCTCAACCCAATAGAGCATCTTTGGGATGTGGTGGAACGGGAGCTTCGTGCCCTGGATGTGCATCCCACAAATCTCCATCAACTGCAAGATGCTCTCCTATCAATATGGGCCAACATTTCTAAAGAATGCTTTCAGCCCCTTGTTGAATCAATGCCACGTAGAATTAAGGCAGTTCTGAAGGTGAAAGGGGGTCAAACACAGTATTAGTATGTGTTCCTAATAATCCTTTAGGTGAGTGTAGGATGGATAGATGCACTTTTATGGACTTCAGAAACGACATAACCATTCACTGCCATTATAAAGCTTGGATTAGCCAGGATATTTTTTATATAACTCCGATTGTATTCGTCTGAAAGTAGTAAAAGTGTAAATCATGGGCTAATTTTCATTTTTGAGTGAACTATCCCTTTAAGGCAGTTGCATGCTCAAAAGTTGTTGCTGTTTCTGGAAACCTGTTTGCTTTTATGCATTTATGCTGTTAATGTGTTGCAGCCTGGAATATTCATATATAGGCGGCCCTTGGGTTTGTTATAGCCCCAGGGCCCAACATGTACAGGACATGATCTACAATCATAAACATCAATAAAATCTTAAATATAGGGTTTATGCAAAAAATATTTTTAATTCACTTTTTCAAACTAGTGATATTTACTCGCAATACTATATTAACAGATGTATTTCTTTCTTAAAGAAGCCTCTCTGTATAGGATTAAAAGATTAAAGATTTTGAATGACAAACTCTTAAAGGAGTGATTCTAAATGCACACGATCAAAAATGAGCTTATGATAAAAACCTGACAAAGCAAGAACACCGCATTAACATGCGCTTTAAATGATCAGCGGCTCTTGATATAAACATGTAAACAGACATGCACATTAAACACATGCTGAAGGCTTACATGATATAACTGCAGTAAGATGCATGTAAACATGCTCAGATGTGAAATAGTCTGTGTTTTCTGATGTGATCTGATTTTCTGAGGAAGGGTTTAATGTGTGGTGACATGCCATGATCTCAGCGCACCTGCCGTACTCCAGGTCATCACGCCGCTCAAGTCAACAGATTAACCCTCACCACAACGGCTCTTTCTGCTTTCCTCAATCAAACACAAGCTTGTGTCCGACCCACAACTTAATCTGCTTAGCCGAGGGCGTATGTCAGCGGAGACACACACACACAACACTGGTCAAACAGTCCTTCTTAGCAGCACTTCCTTCAGTCTAATCCGGTTCCTTACAAATCAGCAATATAACACCTGACTGGAGTCATACATAGCATGGTACTGAACAATTGCCATATTCAATGATATTTACAAGGTATTTATAGAACATATTTATATATTTTTTCACTTTAAAACATTTTAAAACTTTGTAAAAAATATATATTTTTTACGTGTGCAAAAATATATATATGTATACATATATGTTTTGAATGATATAATTTATAAAGGATATAGTATTTACCATTTAATTGTATTCTAATTGTATATATATTAAATTTCATTTTTAATATATACAATTAAAATTAAAATTAAAATATTAATTATATAATTTTTATATAATTATTTGCATTTGTAATCAAATATTTATTAAATTTTTTATACATACAATTAAAAACAATTATTATACCATTTATAAATTATACAATACATTTTTTATTAAATACATTTTTATGTCTCATCTGCTAATATTTCTTTAAAGTCTAATAAATAGCATGGTACTGAATAATTGCCAAAATATTAAATATAAATGTAAAACATATATATATATACATACATATACATATACATATATATATATATATATATATACACATACATATATACACACATATATATATATACATACATATACATATACATATACATATATATATATATATATATATATATATATATATATATATATATATATATATATATATATATATATATATATATATATATATATATATATATATATATACACATATATATACACATATACATATATAGATAGAATACATTTGTGTATTTTATATTGTATTATAATTTATAAATGATATAATAGTTACCATTTAATTTTATTTTAATTGTATATATTAAATTAAATTTTTTAGATATACAATTAAAATAAAATAAAATATTCAATATATAATTTTATATATTTCTTGCATAGTTTTTTTGGCATTTTTAATCAAATATTTATTAAATTTTGAATACATACAATTAAAATACAGTTATTATACCATTTATAAATTATACAATACAAAATATCATATTATATTTGGTTAATTTGTTTGTCTCATCTGCTAATATTTCTTTAAAGTCTAACTTTGTCGATTTTCAACCTGCTTAACAATGTCTGTGGTCCAGTAAATTATCATGTTACCTGGACAGAGAAATACAAGTCCACACCATTATGACTAAAAGTTTGCTAGGAAGCATTTCCTACTAAAGCAAGGTGTGTTTGACTCTGGTGAGAGTATCTATGGCAGACTGGTGGGCGTGGCCTTGGACAGCAACATGCCCAGTGCATTATGGGTGTTGAAGTTTTCCTACCTATTTACATATAGGTAGCACCTATGAATTTTCCCCCCACCCATGTACTCTATAGGCAGCCAAGTTTTATTGAAAATACCCCTTTAACGTCATCTACTGACCCATACGCACAATTTATCCAACACCTTTGCTAATAAGGTCAATGAAACACTGTTTATACAATAAAAGCACAGTTATCAGAGCCAAACAGTGATCCTGTAATCAGTCTGGAGGACTCTGAAGGCTGTCTACACACAGCTAAGATTTGACCATCTAAACTAAATATTCTTTGCATTATTTTCATTCCCATTCCCAAAAACAGGAATGGACCGATACAGGAGAGCAGCCGTTCTCTTTGTGTCGCTCATGTGGTTCGTCCCCGCTCTGAATCTGTGCAAAACTACACACTCATACCCCACTCCGGCCTTGATGTTCATGTATATTTCAGTCAAACTTCCAGAAGACTCGAATTAGGAAAATAACTGAGGCCCAGACAGAAATGGACGTGTTTGAAGCTGAAGATGGTGTTAAACATGATGACTCCCAGCACTGATAAAGCCTGTCAGATCCATGAGGAAGTCCAGCTACTGAAGGCCAGATAGGATATCAGCAGCTTCCTCCTCAAACAACAGCAGGAAACACACTCTATACACACACACACGCAAATCAAATCAACCAACTCTGAAATCAATCACTATACAGAAACCATAGACGCATTGTAAACTTTGATTTGGAGCAAAAATAACTGAAAATCTGTACAAGACTGTTGAGTTAATGTATTTTAATGCACAACGCATCCCACAATGCATTGCAAATGTGTATATTAAATGAAAGTGAATGGAGTCTAATCAGAAACGATGATAGCACTGATTATAAGTATAAAACCTGCAAAATAATATTCATTATACTATATTTAGTATTTATTTATATATATATATATATATATATATATATATATATATATATATATATATATATATATATATATATATATATATATATATATATATATATATATATTATTATAGTTTTATTAATATTTTGAAATAGTTTATTTTTAGTTGTTTTCATTTTAATTGTAATTTTTTTATAAATTTGGTAATTTTTGCTTTTTTATTTATTTTTTACACTGTTCAAAATATTTTTAAAAAATCAAATATTTTCTAAAGTTTTATTTCAGGTAGTCATTTTAGTACTTCATCTTTTTATCTAATATTTATATTTTATTTCAGCTTTTTTCAACTAACAAAATGTTTTTAATACTTTGTTTTCATTTTTAGTTGCTGATAACCACATTATACATATAAATTACACAATAGATATTAATTAGAAATGTAAATCTTTTTTATTTTATGTGTGCAAAAAATATATATATAAATAAATATCTATATTTATATGCATACATACATACATACATAATATACATTTACAGTGCATACATGCTGTCAAATCTATGATCATCTAACATAAAAGTTTGTTTACATTGTGTGTGTGTGTGTGTGTGTGTGTGTGTGTGTGTGTGTGTGTGTGTGTGTGTGTGTGTGTGTGTGTGTGTGTGTGTGTGTGTGTGTGTGTGTGTGTGTGTGTGTGTGTGTGTGTGTGTGTGTGTGTGTGTGTGTGTGTGTGTGTGTGTGTGTGTGTGTGTGTGTGTGTGTGTGTGTGTGTGTGTGTGTTTGAGCATGATCATTTTGCATTGTGGATGTTTTATGCATTGTTGGAAGTGTGCCACTTCATTTCTGTATGCGTGTTCTGTGTTGTTTCTGTTTTTGAAGATGAATTTTGTCCATTTTCTAAGCGACCCTGAGTGTGACTTTTTTTGTCACACGAATATATAAAAAGATATCAATCCAAATTTATTTTTTGATTTGTGTGTGTGTGTGTGTGTGTGTGTGTGTGTGTGTGTGTGTGTGTGTGTGTGTGTGTGTACTGTATATACACATGCACACACACACACATATATTATGTAAACACAAACCTTGTTGTTAGATGCGATTCATTGTTTGCTTTTGACACACACACACACACACATTATATATATATATATATATATATATGCACAGTATATCCCTACAGTGAAAAGAATGGGACTAAAACTTAAGCTAAAGCAGTTCTGCTGAAAAAGTTGCCCTCTGCTAAGTGGTACAGAAACATAAACACACACACACAGCTTTTGATAAAGGCCAGCATTCACTTAGACTC
>NC_137099.1:5538058-5548058 GCF_949357685.1 Gobio gobio | reverse complement strand
GAAATAAAGAGCTTCAGGAACTGGGCCGGTCTGGTAGCCGTCTTTAATAGGTCGGTTGATGTTTCCTGTGGCGCTAAATCAAAGATGAAAGAACCGAAGAGGAGTGGGAGCGAGTGCCAGCGCTGCGGTCAGTCTGTGATGATTACTGCAGGAAATCAGCAATTACCAGCATGTGCGCTTCACCAGCGCGAGGTGGCCATGTCACCATCACCACAGGCCCACAAACACCAGCCCTTCAACTGTGAGCTGCTGCTGAACACTCATGTTTACCACACGAGAACCAAACATCCAGGAAACATCCACATGCCATGAGTGAAGCTGCGGGAGGAGAGCTAATATTAAAAAGAAATTGTTAATAAGGGCCACATAAACACTGGCTTCAAATCCCTGCGGCGTTCTGCTCGAAAACTGCTTTGCACACATAAAAACACTTGCTTCTGCCAACTACATGCATTATAATAAAGATAATTACTTATGTATTATTATCTAATTCAGCATGGAAATAATTCCTCGACAATCTACAAAGGTAACCATAATCCAAAATATTACAGTTAATGCGGAAAAAACATCTCAAACCAGCCTAAACTGGTTAGCAGATTAGAGATGGTTGATAATAGTTATATTTTGTGAGAATGTAAACAATTAAGCCGTTGGAATTTGGATGGACGGACGGACGGACGGATGGATAAACAGAGGGATGATGGATAGACAAATGGACAGATGGATGGACGGATGAACGTACGATGGATGGATGGATGGATGGATAGACAGATAGATAAACGGACAGATGGATGGATGGATAAACGGAGGGATGATGGAAAGACAAATGGACAGATGGATAGATGGATGGATAGACAAATGGACAGATGGATAGATGGATGGACAGATTGATGGACGGACAGACGGATAGATAAACAGACGGATGGATGATAGACACATGGACAAATGGATTGGATAGGATTGATGGATGGATGGATGGACAGATTTATGGTTGTACAGATGGATAGATGGATGGATGGACGGATGGATAATGGAAAGATGGATCGCTGGACTAATGGATGGACAGATGGATTGATAGACAAATGGACAGATTGATGGACGGATGGACGTACGATGGATGGATGGACAGACGGATAGATAAACGGATGGATGAAGGAAAGACAGATGGATGGATAGACAAATGGACAAATGGATTGGATAGGATTGATGGATGGATGGATGGACGGACGGATGTATGGTTGGACAGATGGATACATAGACGGATGGATGGATGGATGGAGGATGGATAAACAAATGGACAGATAGATGGACCACGGATGGACGGTTTGGACAGATGTACGGAGGGATAGATAAACGGACGGATGGACAGACAGACAGACAAATGGACAGATGGATGGACGGATGGGTGAATGGAGGGATAAATAAACAGACTGATGGAAGGATGATGGATGGACAGATGGATAGACAGATAGATAAACGGATGGATGGATGGATGGACGGACGGATGTATGGATGATGGAAAGACGGATGGATGGACAGATAAACGGACAGATGGATAGACCCCGGATGGATGATTTGGACAGATGGACGGACGGACAGAGGGATAGATAAACGGATGGATGGACGGATGGGTGAATGGAGGGATAGATAAACGGACCGATGGAAGGATGATGGATGGACAGATGGATAGACAGATAGATAATCGGATGGATGGATGGATGGATGGATGGATGGATGGATGGATGGATGGATGGATGATGGAAAGACGGATGGATGGACAGATAAACGGACAGATGGATAGACCCCGGATGGATGATTTGGACAGATGGACGGATGGACAGAGGGATAGATAAACGGATGGATGAACAGATGGATGGACGGATGGGTGGACGGAGGGATAGATAAACGGATGGATGGAAGGATGATGGAAAGACGGATGCATGGACAGATGAATAGACGGATAGATAAACAGAAGGATGGATAGACAAATGGACAGATGGATGCCGGGTGGATGGATGTAAATGAGCATACATAGTATGCAAGTATGCAAATAAAGTTGAATATACTTTGATATCTAACTACACATAGAGCGATGATAATACAGTAGTGCATTTTGGAAAAATCTAAACAAATCAAGCAATATTTGCTATATGGTATTGCTTTATGTGAGTGTGCGTATATATATCAAACTTTACATTCAGAGCTGTGTGATAATATACTTTACATTGTGCAACGATATAAACAATAAATCAGTGGAGATTGCAAAGAAAGTCAAGAGTTCTAGCAGCAGCATCTGGAAAGATTTAAGATCTCATTACAAACAAATGTTGCGTCAAAATTTTAAACTGTTTACACTCATATCAATAACACACGAGCTCACGGAGCAGCTCAAACCCTGAAACAATCCCGAGCCTTCACGAGGTTTCCTGTCATCAGAAATACATGAGCAGGATTTGAGCACATTCCACCCAGTGTCAACTCCGGCCCATTCCGCCATGATCCCGTTAGCTGGAGAGGGGCAGGAAGCAGACGGGATTGTGGGATTGTTGAGAGGATTATCCGGTGGCGGCTGAGGCCTCGGGCTTCCCTTCGCTTCCAGAGATGATTAGCGCATTCATGAGCGCGCGCTGCTGCATTATTCATCAAAGATTCACCCCAAAACAAGCTTTTCCATCATTAGCCGCATGCATTATGCTAGCTTTAGCGTAATGAGGTAGCGGGGTTTGGCACTGGGATATTACAGTTCAGCTGGGAATGGCAGTACCTGGCTATTACGACGATCCATGAGAGGAAAATACCACTTAAACAAAAGTGTTTCATATTTTTAAAACAAACAGATGTGGCCTAGCGGTTAGCGCATTCGCTGATCCCATTCATTACTCGTCAATCCGCTGGATGAAAGTGACAGCTTTGGATTAGCATAATACTTGAGCTATTGTATATAGGTTACAGTCCACAATATATTTTCTGTGTGCATTGAAATACTAAATTTTCCAAGATGGATGGATGGAGGGATAGATAAACGGACGGATGGGCAGATGGATGATGATGATGGAAAGATGGATGGATGGACAGACAGATAAACGGACGAATGGACCGATGGAGGGATAGATAAACGGATGGATGGAGGTATAGCTATACAGACAGATGGATGGATGGATGGATGGATGATAGAAAGACTGATGGATGGACAGATGGACAGATGGACGGAGATAAACGGACGGATGGACAGACGGAGGGACAGATGATGGAAAGATGGATGGATGGACAGATAAATGGACGGACAGAGGGAGGGATAGATAAACGGACGGATGGACAGATGGATGAATGATGGAAAAACAGATAGATGGACAGATAAATGGACGGAGGGATAAAAAACAGACGGATGGACAGATGGATGGACAGATGAGATGTATGGATGATGGAAAGATGGATGGATGGACAGATGGATGGACGGACGGACGGAGATAAATGGACGGATGGACAGATGGAGGGACAGATGAGATGGATGGATGATGGAAAGATGGATGGATGGACAGATGGATGAATGATAGAAAGACTGATGGATGGATGGACCGATAGATAAACGTACGGATGGATAGACAAATGGACAGATGGATGGATGGATGGGTGGATGGAGGGATAGATAAACAGACGGATGGACAGATAGAGGGATAGATATATGGACAGATGGATGAATGATGGAAAAACAGATAGATGGACAGATGGATGGACAGATAAATGGGTGGATGGAGGGATAGATAAACGGACAGATGGACAGATAGAGGGATAGATATATGGACAGATGGATGGATGATAGCAAGACTGATGGATGGATGGACAGATAGATAAACGTACGGATGGATAGACAAATGGACAGATGGATGGATGGACAGAGGGATAGATAAACGGACGGATTGACAGATAGAGGGGTAGATATACGGACAGATGGATGGATGATAGTAAGACTGATGGATGGACAGATAGATAAACGGACGGATGGATAGACGAATGGACAGATGGATGGATGGACAGAGGGATAGATAAACGGACGGATTGACAGATAGAGGGGTAGATATACGGACAGATGGATGGATGATAGTAAGACTGATGGATGGACAGATAGATAAACGGACGGATGGATAGACGAATGGACAGATGGATGGACGGACGGACGGAGATAAACGGACGGATGGACAGACGGAGGGACAGATGAGATGTATGGATGATGGAAAGATGGATGGATGGACAGATGGATGGACGGACGGACGGAGATAAATGGACGGATGGACAGATGGAGGGACAGATGAGATGGATGGATGATGGAAAGATGGATGGATGGACAGATGGATGAATGATGGAAAAACAGATAGATGGACAGATGGATGGACAGATAAATGGATGGATGGACGGACGGACAGAGGGATAAAAAAGAGACGGATGGACAGATGGATGGATGTATAGATAAACGGATGAATGGACAGATAGAGGGATAGATATACGGACAGATGGATGGATGATAGAAAGACTGATGGATGGACAGATGGATGGACGGACGGATGGACAGATGGAGGGATAGATATACGGACAGATGGATGGATGATAGAAAGACTGATAGATGGACAGATAGATAAACGGATGGATGGTTAGACAAATGGACAGATGGATGGACGGACGGATGGAGGGATCGATAAACTGATGGATGGACAGATGGATGGACAGATAGATAAACGGACGGATGGATAGACGAATGGACAGATGGATGGACGGACGATTGGAGGGATAGATAAACTGATGGATGGACAGATGGAAGGATGATGGAAAGACAGATGGACGGAGAGATCGATAAACAGACTGATGGATGGATGGATGGATGGATGGATGTACATGAGCATACATAGTATGCAAGTATGCAAATAAACTTGGATATACTTAGATACCTAACTTCCAAAAATTTCCACAATTTCCCACAATGCAATTCACTAAATCGTTCAATTCCAGTGTGACAAATCAATCCGAACTTCTTGACTCAAATATTTGACCTGCTCTAAGTAGTGCACATCCAAAAAACAAAGAGGAAAATGTGAATAATAAAAAAATGCACATGCTAAATCAAAAATACTTCTGATGTAATGAGATAACGTGATCTTTAAAGTGTTATCATTGCATAATATCACATACTAGCTTTACTAAAATAGTATATTGAGAATAAAGTGTGCACTATGTAGTGCACTACACAGAGCCTCATTCATGAAACACATGTGCAGAATATTAAAAACAAGCATTCCTTTGTAAAGCGGTATAGCCATTATGAAGCCTGGAGGAGCCAGGATATTTGAACATAACTCTGAGAGCCATGGCTTAAGGGAGAGTAAAATTATCATTTTCATTTTTGAGAACTAACGCTTTAATAAATGCTTTGTTCATTAAAGATTATGATACCTCATGCTTCGTCTTTTGCCAACTATTCTATTCACAGTCACACTGAACTGAAAAACTACTATTTATGTTAGTCAATGTCCACCAAATGCTCTACTTGGGTTTCATAAAGCATGGATAAACAAATGGACGGATGGATGGAGGATGGAAAGATGGACAGATGGATGGATGGACAGATAAATGGACGGATGGATGGTTTGGACAGATGGACGGACGGAGGGATAGATAAACGGACGGATGGACAGATGGATGGATGACGGAAAGATGGACAGATAAACAGACGGATGGATGGACGGAAGGATAAACGGACGGTGGGATAGATAAATGGACGGATGATGGAAAGATGGATGGTTTGGACAGATGGACGGACAGATAAACGGACGGATGAACAGACAGAGGGATAGATAAACAGACAGACGGATGGACAGATGGATGGATGGATCATGGAAAGATGGATGGATGGACAGATAAACAGACTGATGGACAGATGGATGGATGATGGAAAGATGGATGGATGGACAGATGGATGGATGGACAGATAAACGGACGGATGGACAGATGGATGGATGATGGAAAGATGGATGGATGGACAGATGGAAAGATGGATGGATGGAAAGATGGATGGATGGACAGATGGATGGATGATGGAAAGATGGATGGATGGATCATGGAAAGATGGATGAATGGACAGATAAACGGACGGATGGACGGACGGAGGAATAGATAAATGGACGGATGGACGGACAGAGGGATATATAAACGGACAGATGGATGGATGATGGAAAGACAGATGGATGGACGGAGGGATAGATAAATGGACGGACGGACGGAGGGATAGATAAACAGACAGATGGACAGATGGATGACGGAAAGATGGATGGATGTACAGATAAACAGATGGATGGATGATGGAAAGATGGATGGACAGATAAACAGACAGATGGATGGACGGAGGGATAAATAAATAGACAGATGGACAGATGGATAGATGATGGAAAGACGGATGGATGAACAGATAGATAAATGGACAGATGGATGGACGGAGGGATAGATGATGGAAAGACGGATGGATGAACAGATAGATCAATGGACAGATGGATGGATGATGGAAAGACGGATGGATGGATGGACGGATAGACAAATGGATTGACGGAGGGATAGATAAATGGACAGATGGATGGATGATGGAAAGACGGATGGATGGACAGATAGACAAATGGACAGATGGATGGACGGACGGAGGGATGGATAAATGGACAGATGGATGGATGATGGAAAGACGGATGGATGGACGGATAGACAAATGGACAGATGGATGGGCGGAGGGATAGATAAATGGACGGATAAACAAATGGACGGAGGATAGATAAATGGACAGATGGATGCATGATGGAAAGACAGATGGATGGACGGATAGACAAACGGACGGAGGGATAGATAAATGGACAGATGGATGGACGGACGGAGGGATGGATAAATGGACAGATGGATGGATGATGGAAAGACGGATGGATGGACGGATAGACAAATGGACAGATGGATGGGCGGAGAGATAGATAAATGGACGGATAAACAAATGGACGGAGGATAGATAAATGGACAGATGGATGCATGATGGAAAGACAGATGGATGGACGGATAGACAAATGGACGGAGGGATAGATAAATGGACAGATGGATGGACGGATAGACAAATGGACGGAGGGATAGATAAATGGACAGATGGATGGACGGATAGACAAATGGACGGAGGGATAGATAAATGGACAGATAGATGGATGATGGAAAGATGAATGGATGGACAGATAGACAAATATTATTGAGTCAATGTCCACCAAAATATTCTACTTGTGTTTCATAAGCTCATCCCTCAGTTGAGACGAGTTTTGATATGTGCACACGTTTGATGAGTTAATGACAGCGATCCAGCACACGCGTGTCCAGATCAGCCTTCAACACGCCAGCTAATGTCAGGAATGAGCGGAGACAAACATGAGGGATTACACCACACACACACACACACACACACACACACACACACACGTCAATGAAGGGGACGCCGAACAGGAGAATTTATGCATTTTTAGAGAATAAGGCATATCTGAATTTAAAAGCGCACCCTACCCACATACATTGGAGTAAATTGATAAAAATTGTCTCATTTGACAGAAAACACTCTAAATTTTGACACAGTGGTGGAATATTGCATATATTATATTGTATTTATTTACAATTTTATGATAAACATATATAAAATTCATATTTTGATTTATTTTTTAATTAAATTGTTATTTGAAAATCTATCATTTTTCATCTGTTTGGTCTATATTCCTTCAGAACATTTCTATTTCCACTTTTGTCATTAAACAGGGGGACATTTTTTTTCTTGATATCTCCTTCTAAAAAAAAGTTATTGAGATAAATCTGTGCAAACTATCTAATAACTCCTGCTCATCTGCATTGATTTAAGCCAGCCGCTGGGAAATCGACAAGAAGGCTCCGCCTCCTCAACTTTGTAAAGGGAGATCTCGGGCTCTGATTGGTCTAGAAGCATGATCGACATGTCTATAGAGAGCTGAGATACTCCGCTTTTTTGGACGAATGACGCAATACGTGATGATGTCATTAAAAATCGCGGCTAACAAAGACGATCAAAACTAAGGATAATATTATTTGTCTGCATCACATGTTTTGATCTGGACATCGGTGACATATTACAGTGTGGTTTGGCCATGCTTGCTCACAGACATGTGAAAAAAGTCTCATTTTGAAGAAAACAACCTAAGGAACGAGCTGATATGGTTTGAGGCTAGTAGCTCCACAACGAGATAGTGATCCGAACAGGAATATGACTCATGTGTTTGCTTGTTCAAAGGAGTCATTTCCATCTTTGTGATTCTTTTGATAATAACGTTACTGTAAAGTGTTGGATCTGTGAAATAACTGCACAGTGATATTCTTGAGGGTGAGAGCTTTCATTTGATATATGACTTGTCTATTGTTGGTGAGTTTGTGTGATATAAATATGAAATTGAATATTATTCATATGATTTTCTCAAGGGGGGGGGGGTCGAATTCAGACCTTACCATCTTCTTCTATGTAAAGTGCTTGGGTTATCAAATAACCCTTCATTAAAATGATACTATATATGTCTAGTTTTGTGCTGTACAACTTATAGATTTTTTTAAATGATTATGATGATGCACTATTGGACCCACGGGTGGGTCGGCAGAGCTGAAGTGGTCAAAAATGACATTAAAAGGCATTTGTAATGTAACAAAAGATTCGTATTTCAAATAAATGCTGTTAGGGTTAGGGCTATTCTATTCATCTAAGAATCCTGGAAAGAAAATGTATCCGTTTTCTCCAGCACAAAGAGTTCTGAAGGATCATGTGACACTGAAGACTGGAGTAATGATGATAAATTCAGCTTTGATCACAGGATATAAATTACACTTCAATATATATTCACATAGAGAACAGCTGATTTATATTGTAATAATATTTCACTATTTTTACTGTATGTTTGATAGTAGAAGAGACTTCTTTAAAAACATCTTGCCGACCCCAAACTTTTCAATCTGATTCAGTTCCTTTGCAGCAAAAGACTTAGCGTTAGCTAGAACACTATCAAATCTAATGCATGGAATCACAGATATGTCGAGTGTGTTGAGTGTGTCGAGTGTGTGTACTGACACTCGAAGCCTCTGTGATTCAGTGTAGCCAGTAAATGTCCCTGTCCAACAGGATGTGAGATGGGTAACATCAGATGTACCTTTGCCCGTGTCAATTATTCAAACCGTCCGTGAGATGCGGCTACTACAGCGGTGTTCTGTCTCAGAGGACTTGCCGTCCACACACACACAATCGCTCCTGAGCGGTTTTCAACAGGCAAAACTCATGCACATCATCTGGAAAACACAATGCTGTGTTTGCATATTTGCGATCATAAATTGGGAGTATTTCTTAATATTACTATTATAAATGTCACAGAAACATCGACGTTCAAAACATTCAACATTGTAAAGTCCATTCCTGAAATTTCCTCACTACTAAATATTCCACGCTCAACTGTTAGTGGTGTTATAACAAAGTGGAAGCGATTGGGAACAACAGCAACTCAGCAACGAAGTGAAATCCCAGAGCGGGGTCAGCGCATGCTGAGGGTCACAGAAGTCGCCAACTTTCTGCAGAGTCAAGAGCTCCAGATCTCCAAACTTCTGTGGCCTTCAGATGAGCTCAAGAACAGTGTGTGGAGCTTCATGGAATGGGTTTCCATGGCCGAGCAGCTCATCCAAGCGTTACACCACCAAGAGCAAAGCAAATTGTGGGGTAAAGCACGCCGCCACTGGACTCTAGAGCAGCTGAGACGTGTTCTCTGGAGTGACCAATCACGCTTCTCTGACTGACAATCCCATGGACGAGTCTGGGTTTGGCGGTTTCCAGGAGAACGGGACTTGCCTGACTGCATTGTGCCAAGTGTAAAGTTTGGTGGAGGGGGGATTATGGTGTGGGGGTTGTTTTTCAGGGGTTGGCCCCTTAGTTCCAGTGAAAGGAACT
>NC_137099.1:5528058-5535558 GCF_949357685.1 Gobio gobio | reverse complement strand
ATTTTTTTTTAAATGTAATAAAAAGAAAGTTTAAGACTATTTATTTTAATGATAATTATGCACATTTAATTTAAATTCTCAAGTCATTACAGTAACACAAATCTTCCTGTTCTACAGGGTTTTCTTCCATCACAATCATACAAATAAAAGCATAAATTAAACACAATATATGCTAAATACTACTAAAATCAAGTTGCACTGCAATCTTAATAATATCATTATTTCCAGATGATAACACAATAAGATTGAGGATAGTAAAAATGAGAATTTAGGGATCCTCAAGAAAGTCACAATGCAAAAAATGCTTCGCTGTCTTTATGCAAAGTATAATTTCTTATTTTTGATTGTATATTTTGGGGTTAAATATGACGTGGACATGTCCGTGAGATTCCTCCAAGCATGTAAAAATATCTGAGGCCAGTGTGTTTGTCTTAAAATGTTGCTCAAAAATACACAGTCTGTATACCATAGCTCGTTTTCTCAATCCTAAATGACAGTCTTGCATGAAGGAGGAAACCACGGACTCCAAGCATCCAATAACATCCCCAAACAGCGCGACACACCCTCCATTATAGGAATACTTGGCATTTTCTCTCAAACTAGAGCATGCATAACTACACAACCCGTGTGTAACTGGTAAAAGACAGCTTTAGTGAACACTGACCAACACTAAATCTAGCACGGTTAACTTAAACCAACTCAAAACTGAACGTTTGTCTGAGTCAACAGTTGCTGGAAAAGCAGTTTCGTGTCACACACCCTCATTAAGTCAATTTAGACAATGAGCCGTTGCCGTACTGTGGGCTCGTAATTGCTGACTAACACAAAAATAGAGAATTAAATGAGAGTAATTTCATAACGGGAAGGCTTAAAATATTATGCAAGCGGAACAAAAACATGTCTAAAAATATCAATGGTATTAAAAAAGCCTGTTAAGATGTGAATTCTGTGATGTGACCGTAGAAGCAGGAACTGTGCCAAACTATTGGGATTTCCTCCCTGAGATCCCATCAAACAGGATATCCTGAATGCTGCAGCCGGCACTATGATGATGACAACCAATAACATTCAGCAAATCAAGCCTTTTATTCAGCAAAGATGCACTAAACTGATCGGAAGTGACAGTAATGACATTAATTATATTACCAAAGATTGATAAAAATAAAACAAAATGCTGTTGTTTTGACATTTCTATTACTCAAATCCGGGGAAGGAAAAAAAAGACTAATATAGCTGCAAGCAGCAATACCGGGGCCAAGCGCAAAGAAGAAGACAAGACATGCCAAAATGGCTGGCAGTGTCAGATCAACTGGAGCAATGAGCAATTAATCACGTTTTAAGATGATTTTAAGCAAAAGGCTGAAAATGCATTGTAGTCTGAGAGTGTCAGACCAACTGCAACAATTAACAATTATACAGTTTAAGAAGATTAGGCAAAATGGCTGAAATATCATATATTGAGTCACTGATAATGTAAGTTAATGGTTTATCACTTTTGACCAATAGGTGGCACAGATACGAAATTGATGTGGTGTGGTCAGAATAAGGGAACAATGACACATGCAAAGTTTGATGCCAATATGTCAAAGCATTGCAGAGATACAGCCTCAAGAGTCATTTTGGCATCATGCCTCAACTTCGTCGCTGCGGTTTACAAAAACGGTTTCATCTATTGATGCAAAATCCCTAACTTTTTGTTGACACAGTCTGAAGATGATACGATTCGATTTTGGTGGAAATTGGACAAACGGTCTAGGATGAGTTTGAAAAAGTAGGTTTTGATCAAATAAGAACATTGAGGACAGGATGTTTGACCAAATATGGAAAAATTTGTATCTCTGTTCTCGGCATGAGCCAATGACTGGATTATGACCAGTTTCATTAAACTAGGCTAATTTAATCAAAAGTTATTAGCATGTTTGTAAATTTTGTTATAACCTCTGACCACAAGGTGGCACTGCCCCAAAACGTTTTGAGTACCTTCAAAGCATGGTGCGGAAGACATGATTTTTGGACAAACAGTTCAAAAGTTATAAGCAAAAATAGCCATTTTTTGTATCTCCGGACCAGTAGGTGGCGCTGCGCCGAAACGCTGCATGTTGCTTCAGGTCATGCTTGTGATGACATATACCAAGATTGGTTTGAATACGATAAAGCGTTGTGGAGATATAGGCTTATGAGTGTTTTTGCAACCGCTACGCAAAATTTGTGTGCGCGTTTATCGAAAACGATTTGACAAATCAACTTGATTTGCAAGATTTTTTGTCAGCATGGTCTGAAGATGATATGGTTCAATTTCTGTGCAAATCGGACAAACCGTCTAGGACGAGTTCGCAAAAGTAGGTTTTTTGGAAAATTAAAAATGGCGGGGAAATTATCATGACCGAAAATGACATCATAGGTTGCAATTGAATCGGCATGAGCCAATGACTCTATTATGACCAGTTTCAATATACTAGGCTAATTTAATCAAAAGTTATTAGCATTTTTGTCAAGTTTGTTATATCTTTTGACCACAAGGTGGCACTGCCCTAAAACTTTTTGAGTACCTTCAGGGCATAGCATGGAAGTCACATACCGAGTTTAGTAACAATATACTAATGCATTTGTAAAATATAGCATTTTTTGACAAAATTCAAAATGGCCGACAGCCAAAATGGCCGATATGGTCAAATTGAATATCAGACGACTCGGCATGCCGTCCTGAATGTAACGAGACCACTTTTATGATTTTTGGACAAACAGTTCAAAAGTTATAAGCAAAAATAGCAATTTTTCGTATCTCCGGACCAGTAGGTGGCGCTGCGCCGAAACGCTGTATGTTGCCTCAAGTCATGCTTGTGATGACATGTACCAAGTTTGGTTTGAATACGATAAAGCGTTGCGGAGATATTGCCTTAAGTGTGTTTTTGCAACCGCTACGTAAAATTTGTTTGCGCGTTTATCGCAAATGATTTGACGAATCAACTTGATTTGCAAGATTTTTTGTCAGCATGGTCTGAAGATGATCTGGTTCAATTTTCGTGCAAATCGGATGAACCGTCTAGGACGAGTTCGTAAAAGTAGGTTTTTCGGAAAATTCAAAATGGCGGGAAAATTTTTATGACGGAAAATGACGTCATAGGGTGCAATCGAATCGTCTTGAGCCAAGGAATCAGAGGAAAAAAGAATTTTGTTTCTAGCCCTTATGGTTCAAAAGTTATTAGCATAAACATGAGTCAAATTTTGGACTGATGGTGGCGCTAGAGGGATTGAGTTTGAGACTCCAAATTTGCTACGGTGACATTTCAGACTGTCCTCTATTAGTGTGCCAAATTTCACAACTTTTTACCATACGGTTCTATGGGCTGCCATAGACTTCGTGGCGGAAGAAGAAGAAGAAGAAGAAGAAGATGAAATATAGCTGCAAGCAGCAATACCGGGGCCAAGCGCAAAGAAGAAGACAAGACATGCCAAAATGGCTGGCAGTGTCAGATCAACTGGAGCAATGAGCAATTAATCACGTTTTAAGATGATTTTAAGCAAAAGGCTGAAAATGCATTGTAGTCTGAGAGTGTCAGACCAACTGCAACAATTAACAATTATACAGTTTAAGAAGATTAGGCAAAATGGCTGAAATATCATATATTGAGTCACTGATAATGTAAGTTAATGGTTTATCACTTTTGACCAATAGGTGGCACAGATACGAAATTGATGTGGTGTGGTCAGAATAAGGGAACAATGACACATGCAAAGTTTGATGCCAATATGTCAAAGCATTGCAGAGATACAGCCTCAAGAGTAATTTTGGCATAATGGCTCAACTTCGTCGCTGCGGTTTACAAAAACGGTTTCATCTATTGATGCAAAATCCCTAACTTTTTGTTGACACAATCTGAAGATGATACGATTCGATTTTGGTGGAAATTGGACAAACGGTCTAGGATGAGTTTGAAAAAGTAGGTTTTGATCAAATAAGAACATTGAGGACAGGATGTTTGACCAAATATGGAAAAATTAGTATCTCTGTTCTCGGCATGAGCCAATGACTGTATTATGACCAGTTTCATTAAACTAGGCTAATTTAATCAAAAGTTATTAGCATGTTTGTAAATTTTGTTATAACCTCTGACCACAAGGTGGCACTGCCCCAAAACGTTTTGAGTACCTTCAAAGCATGGTGCGGAAGACATGATTTTTGGACAAACAGTTCAAAAGTTATAAGCAAAAATAGCAATTTTTTGTATCTCCGGACCAGTAGGTGGCGCTGCGCCGAAACGCTGCATGTTGCTTCAGGTCATACTTGTGATGACATATACCAAGATTGGTTTGAATACGATAAAGCGTTGTGGAGATATAGGCTTATGAGTGTTTTTGCAACCGCTACGCAAAATTTGTGTGCGCGTTTATCGAAAACGATTTGACAAATCAACTTGATTTGCAAGATTTTTTGTCAGCATGGTCTGAAGATGATATGGTTCAATTTTCGTGCAAATCGGACAAACCGTCTAGGACGAGTTCGTAAAAGTAGGTTTTTTGGAAAATTAAAAATGGCGGGGAAATTATCATGACCGAAAATGACATCATAGGTTGCAATTGAATCGGCATGAGCCAATGACTCTATTATGACCAGTTTCAATATACTAGGCTAATTTAATCAAAAGTTATTAGCATTTTTGTCAAGTTTGTTATATCTTTTGACCACAAGGTGGCACTGCCCTAAAACTTTTTGAGTACCTTCAGGGCATAGCAAGGAAGTCACATACCGAGTTTAGTAACAATATACTAATGCATTTGTAAAATATAGCATTTTTTGACAAAATTCAAAATGGCCGACAGCCAAAATGGCCGATATGGTAAAATTGAATATCAGACGACTCGGCATGCCGTCCTGAATGTAACGAGACCACTTTTATGATTTTTGGACAAACAGTTCAGAAGTTATAAGCAAAAATTGCCATTTTTCGTATCTCCGGACCAGTAGGTGGCGCTGCGCCGAAACGCTGTATGTTGCCTCAAGTCATGCTTGTAATGACATGTACCAAGTTTGGTTTGTATACGATAAAGCGTTGCGGAGATATTGCCTTAAGAGTGTTTTTGCAACCGCTACGTAAAATTTGTTTGCGCGTTTATCGCAAATGATTTGACGAATCAACTTGATTTGCAAGATTTTTTGTCAGCATGGTCTGAAGATGATCTGGGTCAATTTTCGTGCAAATCGGATGAACCCTCTAGGACGAGTTTGTAAAAGTAGGTTTTTCGGAAAATTCAAAATGGCGGGAAAATTTTTATGACGGAAAATGACGTCATAGGGTGCAATGGAATCGTCTTGAGCCAAGGAATCAGAGGAAAAAAGAATTTTGTTTCTAGCCCTTATGGTTCAAAAGTTATTAGCATAAACATGAGTCAAATTTTGGACTGATGGTGGCGCTAGAGGGATTGAGTTTGAGACTCCAAATTTGCTACGGTGACATTTCAGACTGTCCTCTATTAGTGTGCCAAATTTCACAACTTTTTACCATACGGTTCTATGGGCTGCCATAGACTTCGTGGCGGAAGAAGAAGAAGAAGAAGAAGAAGATGAAATATAGCTGCAAGCAGCAATACCGGGGCCAAGCGCAAAGAAGAAGACAAGACATGCCAAAATGGCTGGCAGTGTCAGATCAACTGCAGCAATGAGCAATTAATCACATTTTAATATGATTTTAGGCAAAAGGCTGAAAAATGCATTGTAGTCTGAGAGTGTCAGACCAACTGCAACAATTAACAATTATACAGTTTAAGAAGATTAGGCAAAATGGCTGAAATATCATATATTGAGTCACTGATAATATAAGTTAATGGTTTATCACTTTTGACCAATAGGTGGCACAGATACGAAATTGATGTGGTGTGGTCAGAATAAGCGAACAATGACACATGCAAAGTTTGATGCCAATATGTCAAAGCATTGCAGAGATACAGCCTCAAGAGTCATTTTGGCATAATGGCTCAACTTCGTCGCTGCGGTTTACAAAAACGGTTTCATCTATTGATGCAAAATCCCTAACTTTTTGTTGACACAGTCTGAAGATGATACGATTCGATTTTGGTGGAAATTGGACAAACGGTCTAGGATGAGTTTGAAAAAGTAGGTTTTGATCAAATAAGAACATTGAGGACAGGATGTTTGACCAAATATGGAAAAATGAGTATCTCTGTTCTCGGCATGAGCCAATGACTGTATTATGACCAGTTTCATTAAACTAGGCTAATTTAATCAAAAGTTATTAGCATGTTTGTAAATTTTGTTATAACCTCTGACCACAAGGTGGCACTGCCCCAAAACATTTTGAGTACCTTCAAAGCATGGTGCGGAAGACATGATTTTTGGACAAACAGTTCAAAAGTTATAAGCAAAAATAGCCATTTTTTGTATCTCCGGACCAGTAGGTGGCGCTGCGCCGAAACGCTGCATGTTGCTTCAGGTCATGCTTGTGATGACATATACCAAGATTGGTTTGAATACGATAAAGCGTTGTGGAGATATAGGCTTATGAGTGTTTTTGCAACCGCTACGCAAAATTTGTGTGCGCGTTTATCGAAAACGATTTGACAAATCAACTTGATTTGCAAGATTTTTTGTCAGCATGGTCTGAAGATGATCTGGTTCAATTTTCGTGCAAATCGGACAAACCGTCTAGGACGAGTTCGTAAAAGTAGGTTTTTTGGAAAATTAAAAATGGCGGGGAAATTATCATGACCGAAAATGACATCATAGGTTGCAATTGAATCGGCATGAGCCAATGACTCTATTATGACCAGTTTCAATATACTAGGCTAATTTATTCAAAAGTTATTAGCATTTTTGTCAAGTTTGTTATATCTTTTGACCACAAGGTGGCACTGCCCTAAAACTTTTTGAGTACCTTCAGGGCATAGCAAGGAAGTCACATACCGAGTTTAGTAACAATATACTAATGCATTTGTAAAATATAGCATTTTTTGACAAAATTCAAAATGGCCGACAGCCAAAATGGCCGATATGGTAAAATTGAATATCAGACGACTCGGCATGCCGTCCTGAATGTAACGAGACCACTTTTATGATTTTTGGACAAACAGTTCAGAAGTTATAAGCAAAAATAGCAATTTTTCGTATCTCCGGATCAGTAGGTGGCGCTGCGCCGAAACGCTGTATGTTGCCTCAAGTCATGCTTGTGATGACATGTACCAAGTTTGGTTTGAATACGATAAAGCGTTGCGGAGATATTGCCTTAAGAGTGTTTTTGCAACCGCTACGTAAAATTTGTTTGCGCGTTTATCGCAAATGATTTGACGAATCAACTTGATTTGCAAGATTTTTTGTCAGCATGGTCTGAAGATGATCTGGTTCAATTTTCGTGCAAATCGGATGAACCGTCTAGGACGAGTTCGTAAAAGTAGGTTTTTCGGAAAATTCAAAATGGCGGGAAAATTTTTATGACGGAAAATGACAAGTGCAATGAAATCGTCTTGAGCCAAGGAATCAGAGGAAAA